>NW_007726202.1:912717-925366 GCF_000696425.1 Galeopterus variegatus
GGGGGGAGTCAGGAAGTGCAAAGTGGGGTAACGGAATAGCCCAGCCTTGGGGTCCAGATAACAGTGAAACACAGAGGGATAGGCCGGGGGTCTCCCTCCTTTGTCAGCAAATACAGATTTAAGAGCTCTGTGGCAAAACATTTATTTAGCACCCACTGTGTGCCCAGCATCAAGGCTTCAATGATGAGCACTTCTAGCGCAGGACAAGAGCACTCCAGCTAAAAACATCAAGCACACCAGATTCCTGAGCCAGTTCACGCCAGGGCGGAGGTGTCTCAGTATGTTGTTCTAGCCAGCCACACACCTTCAACATCATTCGTGTCAACAGTGAAAAATGATTCCTAACATTCCCAATGCTCCACGTTTTCTGGGCACCAAAGATAAGCGGGAAGTGTCCGTCAGATTGAAACAACTACCCAGTAGACTGGAAGAAATTTCTCTCATAATTCCTTCAGGAATGCACACAGTAAAATGTAATCCACAAATCCACAATAGCCTTATTACAAGTGAAGAGTTCCAAAGACGATTTCTTTAAGTGCTCCTCCATATAAGTTCATGTATCACACCAAAGAGCCATTCAGCAAAACAATTCCAGAGGCCTGTTTACGAGGCATATTCAGAACGCAGGCTTCATCTAGGGAGATGGTAAAGTAATAATTCTCAAATTTGAGAGTGGGTGGAGTGTTTAGATTCCCTTTGAGAATCTGAAGAAATCTAGAATGTCTCCCAGGAGGGAAATGGACATTTTGCACGACAGCACAAAATGCTGCCTAGGATTCTGGTTCCCAGACCCCTAAAGCCCAGTGACAGACCTGTTAGGGTTTGTAGGGCCCTAGATGAGAACCCCAAACCTAAAGGAATGGATGGAGAGCACGTCCTTTAAGCCACTCTTCATAATTGTTTTCTTTCAACTGCGCTTTGGAGAAGAATGAGGCAGCCATGAGTCTGAGGTTATGTTCTTGACAAGAAACAGCAGCAGCTCTTTCTCTACGGCAGCATCATGAGCACGGGGCACTCATGACGACTTCTCAGGCTCACCTGGTGCCTGCAGCGGGAATCCCCCTCTCCTTGATTTACTTCACTTCAGCTGGGTTTGAAAAGGAATCACTGGAAAGAACCCACACTAAGATAGACATGGCTAATAGCCCCAAACCCTCCCAGGGATGTTTCCATTTCAGAAAGTCGGCTGAATGTTTATCCAGATGGTGATATTTGGGGATGATAGGGTTCAGGATATGCTACCCCCAAATATGGCACATTCACATATCGAATATTTTAAGCTGAAGGAATTAAGCAACAGTATGTACAGGGGGGACTTTCTGACCTTCCCCTGAAGCAGGGCATAGACCTGCTCCCCACCTTCTTCCTGGAGGAAAGGAGCATCCTTGTGTCTAAAGATGGAGGGACGCAGAGAGGCACCTGGACAGGCGGGCTTTGCTGAGCTCCCCGTTACTGCACTGAGCTCATACCCGCTCCGTCCTCACAGTTCCCCGTGGCTGTCACTCTTCATCAAACCTAGTGTAAAAACAACCAGGTTTAACCACTTCTTCAGCTCTTCGTTTCCTTATAAAGGCTCCTGTGACCCATAAAACTTATATTAAATAAATCTGTATGCCTCTCTCTTGCTATTCTGTCTTTCATTACTGAGGCCCCAGCCAATGAACTTAAGATGGGTAGAAGGAAAAGATATTTTTTCCTCTCCTACAAGAACAGGTGACCGATAGAGTTTGGATATGTTGCCCCTCCCACCCCAAGCTCGTGTTGAAGTCTGATCTCTAATGTGCAGTGTTGGGAGGTGTTTGGGTCAAGGTGTGGGGGGAGGGGTGTAGTGTGTGTATCAGTTCTCATGAGAGCTGGTTATTTAAAGGGCCCTGGCCCTGGCACCTCCTCTCTCTCTCTCACTTCCTCTCACCATGTGATCTTCCACCAGACAGCTGCCTGCCACTTTCTGCCATGAGTAGAAGCAGCCTGAGGCCCACAGCAGATACAGCTGTCTCAGAATCCTGAGCCAAATAAGTATCTGTTTTTATAAATTACCCAGTCTCGAGTATTCTGTTATAGCAACACAAAACGGACTAATACAGTGACAAAGAAAAACAAAGAATTCCGGAGGGGAAAGAGAAATCACACTTCTATGTGACGGGCACTGCACATACTCCCAACAAGATGACGAGCTGGGTATTGTTGTCCGCCTTTTCCCGTGAAGGAAGCCAATGTCCAAAAGACAAAATACCTTAATGCTGCAGAGCAGAGTTCTCAACTTGTGTGCACATTGGAAGTACCCGGGGAGCTTCAATAATGCTGGGTCTCACCCCAGAGACTGTAGCCTGAGCTCTGGCATTTTTAAAAGATCCTCCAGCAAGTCTACTGTGTGGACAGTTTGGGAACTACTGTCCAAGAGTAGTTAATGGGAATGCTAATTGCATCAATTATTTCTTAGTCTCTAGACAGATATTCTGCTGGGACATATCTGTGTGGCCATACCAGCTGTACGAGTTTTGAACCAGCTTGGTATAATAAATTGGTATATAGCTACTGCCTCAAGCCCCTGTCCTCCTCCATAACTCCACTTCTGCAAACTGGCTCCTGGGCCTCTCCCCCAGGACTCCTCAACCCAGTAACTAAAGAGTTGGAAGCCTGTGACTGGCCCTGCCTGTGTTAGAAAAATTGTTAAATACCTTAAAGATTGTCCATAGCAATTTCAATGCTCATTCCCTTTTTACAATACTTTAGCACATGTGGACAGAGTCAGAATGAAAATTGTGGACAAGCATAAGTTGCTCAAAGCTGGAAACCCCTACCCTGCCTGTCCACCATACTGATACTAATTGGTAATGCCAACAGTAAATTGGGACCTTTGCTCAGTTTTTGCAAGAGAGAGCTCAGGACTTTGAGATCAAAATGTGTTTTGTTCCCAAATGTACCAAGTCCATACTCAGGTGAACTTCTTGAGTTGTCCAGAGAACAAGAGACACCAAAAGAAAAGAAAAGAGGGCTGGCCTCTTGGTGAGCTTACTTGGTTAGAGCATGGTGCTGATAACACCAAGGTCAAGGGTTTGAATCCCCTTACTGACTAGCCACCAAAAAAAAAAAAGAGAGAGAAGAAAAGAAGACTCAGGAAATGACCTCATACTTCCCAGCCAACTTCATCCTCCTGTAATACAAAGAGCAGGTCAGGCTAGTCTCAGGTTTGAGCGAGAAATTCCTGTTCTCTTTACTGCAAAGTGCAAGGTATTGCAGCTTTCCGTCACTAACCAGAGTAAACCACATTAAATAAGATAATCAGGCAACATGCAGGGACAAGCTGGAAGCATGTGGTCTTTGTAGATCTGGTCAGCAATGGTAAATACAGAAAATAAAAACAACTTGCTTCACTCTTAGTTCAATCCCTTTCATAATTAATTTCAGAACGTAAGTAGTCATAAAAATCATTATATTACCGAAGACACCTCATCTCTCTGTGTATCCCTGGGTTTATTGTTTGTAGAAAGTGGACCTTTTTTTATTCATTTAACAAACATCGGTTGAGCAGCTACTATTTGCCAGGAGCTCTGCAGGAAGCTAGGGTGGAATATAAGCCTGAGTAAGACATGATGTTGGTTCTCAGGAGCCCACAGCCCAGAAGACAGACATGCAAACACATAATTATAATGCACTCTGGGTTTATTCCAACTCTGTCTTCAGATTCTATAAAAGAGAGTACAGTAGAGACCCATGGTGGGAGCCGTCCTGAGTAGAGCATGAATACTCCTTAAAGGTTTAAACCAAGGGTCCAGAGGCTTTCCTTATGCATCACTAAGCACCCAAGAGAGTGGCCTGTTAATTTCTGCTGAGTTTTGAAAGGTGTCAGACTAAGGTATGACTTGGAGATTATTTAATGTCATGACATTAAAGAATCTGCCTTCAGTGAGACAATGGTGGGTCCCTTCACTGTCAATCCTGCATTTCCCAGAAGCCTGTGGTTCCACGAAGTGTCCCTTGGCGATGCCAGCTGCACTAATGAACTCTTTCAAATAGCACAGTTTGTGATCATGTTTGCTTTGCTGTCCCAGTAAGGAAAACCAAGCTTAGTCTTTTATATTGAAGATTTGGTTGGGTTTCATTTTTTCACCTCCTCTCCCGCTGCTTTTTTTTATGGGCTGGTTTGGAGTGATGATTTTTCAAAAAAGAAAAGAAAACTCCTGATATTCCTAAATGAAGGCTTTTGAAAAAATGCCTGACAACCTCTGGGAGTAAAAGTGAAGTTACTGAATACTCTTCCCTAAGAATAGCCCTCTTTCAAGGCCCAGTCTGGGAGCTGAAGGGAGGGCAGGCAGGACAGGGGAAAGGTATTCCAAAAGCATACCCAAAGCAGACTTTGGAAGAGGGAAAAAGAACTGGGTTCGTCAGTTCTGACCCCTCTCCTTCCCACCTACCGCACTTCAGGGAGGGTTTTCTGCCCCCCAGCTCTGTTGGTGAGTTTGTCTTCCTAGCTTTTTACTGAGCATCTATACATCCCAGGAACTGGAGAAGAGAGGAATCAGAATACAAAGGTGAAGGACGAGGCTCTCGAAAGGGCTTATACTATTTATAGACATGTACATTGATTTTGTCTTTTTAAATCATGAACAAAGCATAGTGGGCGTGCTGGATGTGGAAGTAGCCAGTCCCAGCCACTAGACTGGAATCTGGCACTAGGTGTGCAAGGGCCACAGTCAATTCTGTGCCTGAACATAAACGGTGTTAGGGAATCCTCCCAGGTCTGGGAAAAGGACAGTCCATTGAACTGCAAGGCGTTTAGGACATTCCATCCTGACCAGTTCCTGGAGACTGCCCTCCCCGGGGGACGTGGTCATCCGAGGCTTCAATGTGGCAGGGGCTGAAGGCTTTGCTGTGTTACACTGAGGACGGAGAGTCTGAGAGAAGACAAATTGCTGACTGAAAAGCCAAGTGTGGTAAAAGCTTTCATCAGGAAGTCAGGACACCTGGGTCCTCATCCCAGAGTTGCCACCGACAGAGCTATCACTTTATCACTCAGCCTCTTGGCCTCAGTTTCCCCACCTTTAATGTCAGGGGAATGGGTGATATCATCTCTGAGTTTCCTCCTTAGGTTTCCCCAGGGTCTGGGTGAACAGTCCCTCAAGGGGCTTCCCGTGGCCCTCACCTGAGGCTCTCACAGGTACCTGGGATGACTAATGTGGCCTCCCAGAAACCTAGTCCTAGAGAAAGTAATGAATACTATGTCTGGGAGAAAAGAAGCTTCCTGTTCCTAAAAGTAAAGCCTGTGTTGTAAATTAGTAAGTGAGTCTGGTTTACGACCTTCATCCATCTTCTTGAGCCCTGCCAGTTCAGGGTCACTGACAAGGCCGGGTTCCTCTAGCAGGTTCCTCTGACAAATCCTTACTCAGTTCACTTCCTTCTCTCCGTCACCTACCACACCTGCCCAGCACTTAATGAGACTCCCCTGACCCAGGAGCTTACAGTGTAGCTGGGGAAAAAGATGTTGTTATGGGTGGAGTTGTGTCCTCCCCAAATTCATATGTTGAATTCTAACTCCCAGTACCTCAGAACATGACCTTATTTGGAAATAATGTCATTGCAGATGTAATTAGTAAAAATGAGGTTGTTAGGGAGGCTCTAATCCAGTATGACGCGTCTCCTTATAGAAAGGGGTGATTTGTACACAAACACACATACAGGGAGAACGCCATGTGAAGAGACACAGGCAGAAGACAGCCAGCCACAAGCCAAGGAGATAGGCCTGGAGCGGATCCTTCCTTCATGGTCCTCAGAAGGAATCAGCCCTGTGACACCTTGTTTTAGACTTCTAGCCTCCAGAACTGTGAGACAACAAATTTCTATTGTTAAAGCTGCCCCGTTTATGGTACTTTGTTTTAGCAGCACTAGGCAACTGACAAAGATGTGTACTTAAAACCGTCAAACACAGGACAAGGCCAAGGCCTAACTGGGGATTCAGCTGGTAAAGAAACAACTAACCCTTTTTAGACTCACTTTACTACTTATATAGAGAGTGAAAGGAAGAGTCACCAAAGGTGCCAGCTCCTTGTGGCCCTTGCACAGGGTGACACCAAAATAAAGGGGGATCAGATACCTGGAACATGAGTGATGGGACACCTGCCACTGGGGAGCCAGCGTCCTCTACAGCGAGGCAGTTCATAGCCTGCCACAGCATCCAAGGGGTGGAGGCAGGAAGCCTCGCACCTTATCAGAACCTGGGAGCAGATGAGCAACTGTCATGTAGCTTCCTGGGTAAAAAGGGAAGCAGGTGAGGAATGCTCTGTAGCAGACTCTTTCAAGTGTCCCCTGCTGTCATGTTCTGGTGGGATCACAGGCATCTGCCAAGACTCAGATCAGCCATAGCCAAGCCTGGTATGCAGAGTGCCATGGCAGGTCTCCAGGATGGAGGTCTCCAGGGTGCCACAGCAGAACCATTCCTTTGCAGCAACACTTTCAAGGAGAAGATGACAATGTATCAGAATGGGGAAGGAGGCTGCCTCAGGCTGCACAGAAGCTCAGCAAAGGGGGCTCAGTGAGAATGGGAGGGTCGGGGGGTTGGAGGGGAGTGCTGGGCTTGAGGGATACAGCTTCAAACAAGGGGATGCAGACAAAATGTGGGTGATCAGAGAAAGAGGTTCCTGCTTTTATGAAATGTTTTGAAAATTCTTGAGCAGGACAGGTGCAATACGCAAAATTTAGAAGACTAAAATAAATACAAAACTCACAGACATAATTCTGAGCAAAAAAAAAAAGCTAGACACAAAAAGAGTACATTCTTTATTAGTACATTGCTATGAGATTCTACAATAGGCAAATTCATCTAAGGAGAGAAAAATGAAAATAGAGGTTGCCTCTTACAAGTAGTGACTAGAAAGGGTCACTAGGGAACTATCTGGAGAGATGGAGATGTTCTGTACTGGGACAGGAATGCGAGATAGGTGGGCATATTCATTTGTCAAAATTGTATAGTTAAGGTTTGTGCATTTTGGCATATAAATTTTACTTTAAAATGTATAAGGAAGACAATCATCATCACCCAAAATTGCACCACCCAAGGATAACCTACTAACACTTTTTTCATTATCATATGGACTTTTTTCCCTGCAAAGTGTATATAGTTGAGACCATACTGAATATACAATTTTGTTTCCTTTTTTATTTTTAAGTTCATATAAAAAATTTCCTGTATCATTAAACATCTTAGTCAACGTCATTTTTAAGTAGCTGTCTGGTATCCCATTGTTTGGGTGTACTGTAATTCATATACCATTTCCACAGTACTGGGTGGTTAGGTTGCTTTGGCAATAATAAATAACACCATGATTAACATCTATGCCCATATACCTTTGTCTTCATTCCTGATTATTGCTCTAGAAGTTTCTCAGAAGAGGAATTACTGGGTAAAGAGTATGAATATTTTAAGGCTTTGTAATGTCTGTTGCCAAATTGCTCCCCTCTAGCAGTGTGGATGCTTTTCATTTCTCCCCACACCTGCACCAGCCTTAAGTAGGGTCCTAGACTTAATCTTGCATGATGCAGTAGGGGGGAAATGGTATTTTATTGTTTTGATTTGCATTTCTGTGATTACTGGTAAAGCTGAACATTTCACCTTATGTTTGTAAGCCATTTTTATTTTCTTACCTGTGAACTACCTATTCATGTTCTCTACTCACATTCCTATATGATGTCTTAGTGTGTTTCTTATTGAAGTAGAAATTATTTATATTTTTACATTTAAAAAAAAATTTATTGATTATACATATCCATGGTCACAAAGCTGACCATCAGCACCTATGCCCAAGATGTGATGATCAATACTATCAGCATGCCCACTACCACAAATCACAATTATTCCCATTGTCCCCCACCCAACCTCTCCCCAAAACCCTTCTGTCTCCTCCCATGTCCCCAGTAACCCTATGTCTGTTCTTTCCCTCTGCAAGACCAATGCATCACTGTGGTCTTTCTTTCTTTCCTTCCTTCCTTCCTTCTTCCTCTCTTACCTCCCACTTATGAGTGAGGATATGTGGCATTTTTCTCTCTGTGCCTGGCTTATTTCACTTAACATAATTTTCTCCAAGCTCATCCATGTTGCTGTGAATGGCAGAATATCATTCTTTTTTATGGCTGAATAGTTTTCCATTGTGTATACATATCACATTTTCCTTATCCAGTCATCCATCAGTGGACATTTAGGTTGGTTCCATGTTCTGGCTATTGTAAATAGAGCTGCAATACCTGGGAATGCAGGTATCCCTTCAACATGATGATTTCCATTCCTTTGGGTGTATACCCAAAAGTAAGATTGCCAGATCATATGGAAGATCTATCTGTAGTTGTTTGAGAAACCTCCATACGGTTTTCCATAGTGACTGTAATAATTTACAATCCCAGCAACAGTATAGTAGTGTTCCCTTTTCTCCACATCCTCACCAGCATTTGTATTTCTCAGTGTTTTTGATAATAGCCAGTCTAACGGGTGAGATGATATCTCAGTGTGGTTTCGGTTTGTATTTCCCTGATGATTAGTGATGTTGAGCATTTTTTCATGTACCTGTTGGCCAGTTGTACGTCTTCTTTTGAAAAATGTCTATTCAGCTCCTTTACCCATTTTAAATTGGGTTATTTGTTTTTTTACTGTATAGTTGTTTGAGTTCCTTGGATATTAATCCATTGTCAGATGTATAGTTTGCAAATATTTTCTCCCATTCCATAGGTTGTCTTTTCACTCTCTTGATTGTTTCCTTTCTTGTGCAGAAATTTTTTAGTTTGATATAATCCCAACTATTTATTTTCACTTTCATTGCCTGTGCTTTGGGGGTCTTATTCATGTCTTTACCCAGCCTACTTTCTGAAGTGTTTCCCCTACGTTTTCCTTTAGGAGTTTTATAATTTCAGGTCTTACACTTAAGTCTTTAACCCATTTTGAGTTGGTTTTGGTATATGGCTAGAGGGGCAGGTCTAGTTTCATTCTGCATATGGATGTCCACTTTTCCCAGCACCATTTATTGAAGAAGCAGTCTTTTTTCTAATGTATGTTCTTGTTGCCTTTGTCAAAGATCAGTTATCTATAAATATGTGGGTTGATTTCTGGGCTCTCTATTCTGTCCCATTGGTCTCAGTGTCTATTTTTATGCTAGTACCATGCTGTTTTGGTTACTATAGCTTTATAGTATAACTTGAAGTCAAGTAGTATTATGCAACCAGCTTTATTTTTGGTTTTTTGGCTCAGAATTGCTTTGGCTCTTCAGAGTCTTTTGTTGTTCCATATGAATGTTACAATTGTTTTTTCTATTTCTGTGATGAATGTCATTGGTATTTTGATGGGAATTGCACTGAATCTGTAGATTGCTTTGGGTAGTATGGACATTTTCACAATGTTGATTCTTCCAATCCATCAGCATGGAATGTCTTTCCCTCTTTTTGTGTCCTCTTTAATTTCTTTCAGTAGTAATTTTTTAGTTCTCATTCTAGAGATCTCTCACCTCGTTGGTTAAACTGATACCTAGGTATTTTATTTTTTTGGTGACTGTATTAAATGGGCTTACTTTGTTAAGTTCTTTTTCAGCTAGTTCATTATTAGAGAATAAAAATGCTAGTTGATTTTGTATCCTGCAACATTACTGAAAGCTCTAAGAGTTTTTTGGTAGAGTCTTTAGGTTTTTTTATATACAGGATCATGTCATCAGAGACAGTTTGACTTTATCTTTTACAATCTGGATGGCCTTTATTTCTTTTTCTTACCTAATTGCTCTGGCTAGTACTTCTGATACTATGTTAAATAGGAGTGGTAATAGTGGACATCCTTGTCTTGTTCCCATTCTTAAATTCAGGATGATATTGATGGTGGGTTTGTCATATATGACTTTTATTGCATTGAGATACTTTCCTTTTATACTTAATATGCTGGGAGCCTTAATTATGAAAAGATGTTGAATCTTCCCAAATGTTTTTTCTGCATCTTTTGAGATAATCGTATGTTTTTTGTCCTTGATTTTGTTAATGTGGTGTATCACATTTATTTACTTGTGCATGTTGAACCATCCTTGCATCCCTGGAATGAATCCCATTTGTTCATGGTGTATAATTTTTTTTTTGATGTGTTGCTGTATTCTGATTGCTAGTATTTTGTTGAAGATTTTTGTGTCTATGTTCATCAGAGAAATTGGCCTATAGTTTTCTTTTTTTGTTGCATCTTAGTCTGATTAAAGTATGATGGTAATGCTAGCTTCATAGGATGAGTTTGGGAGAGTAGTCTCTGTTTCAATCTTTTTCAATAGTTTGAAGACAATTGGTATTAATTCCTCTTTAAATGTTTGGTAGAATTCAGCTGTAAAGCCCTCCAGTCCTGGGCTTTTCTTTGTTTGACTGCTGATTACTACTTCAATATTGCTTGTTATTGGTCTGTTCAGGTTTTCTATGTCTTCTTGGATCAGTCTTGGTAGCTTTTATGTGTCCAGAAATTTATCCCTTTCCTCCAGGTTTTTAAATTTGTTGGTGTATTGTATTATTTTAAAGTTGTTTGTAATAGTCTCTAATGATTCTTCATATTTCTGTGGTATTAGTTGCACTGTCTCCTTTTTCATTTCTGATTTGGTAATCTTCTCTCTCTCTCTCTCTCTTTTTTTTTTTTTTTTTTTTTTTTTTTTGTTAACCTAGCTAATGGTTTTTCTATTTTGTTTATCCTCTCAATGAAACAACATTTTGTTTCATTGATCTTTTGTATCATTTTTGGGTCTCTATGTCATTTATTTTCACACTGACCTTAATTATTTCTTTCTACTACTAACTTTGGGACTGGATTGTTCTTGTTTTTTTCTAGTTCTTTGAGGTACAGCATTCAGTTGTTTATTTGAAATCTTCATTTTTTTTTGATGTAAGTGTTTATTGCAATAAACTTCCCTCTTAGTATTGCTTTAGCAGTATCTCACAGGTTTTGATATGATATTTCTTTATTTCCATTTGTTTCAAGAAATTTTTGAATTCCTGTTTAATTTCTACATGGACCAATAAGCTGTTCAGGAGCCTGTTTAATTTCCATGCATTAGTATACTGTTCTGAGTTCTGTTTATTATTAATTCCTAGTTTTAATCCGTGTGGTCTGAAAAGATACCTGAGATGATTTAGATTTTTTAAAATTACCTGAGACTTGATTTGTGATGTAACATGTGTTCTATCCTGGAGAATGTTCCATGTGCTGATGAGAAGAATGTTTATTCTGTAGTTGTTGGATGAAATGTTAGGTAAATATCTGCCATGTCCGATTTGTCTAAAGCGTAGTGTAAATCCTGTATTTTTCTGTTGATTTGTCACCTGGATGATTTTTCCAGTGCTTAGAGAGGGGTGTTCAGGTCCCCCATTATTAATCACACTGGGGTCTTAGGTCTTATAGTGTTTGCTTTATGTATTTGGGTGCTCTTGTGTTGGGTGCATATATATTTATGATTGTTTTGTCTTCTCACTGGATAGATCCCTTTATCATTATATAGTGGCCTTCTTTTTCTCTTTTTATGATTTTTGGTTTAAAGTCTATGTTATCCAATATATGAATAGCTATTCCTGCTTATTTTTGGTTTCCATTTGCATATCTTTTCCCATCCCTTCACAATTAGTCTGTGTGCATCTTCACAGGTGACGTGAGTCTCTTCAAGAGAGAATATAGTTGGGTCTAGCTTTTTAATCTAATGCATTAGTCTATGTCTTTTGAGTGGGGGGATCATAATCCATCTACATTTAGGGTTGTTATTGAGTAGTATTGTCTTACTCCGGGCATTTTATCACTTTTAGTTTAGATGTTTTAAATATCTTTTGTTCCTTTCTTTCCCTTTTATTGTTTGTCTTTGATGTTTGTTGGTTTTTTGAGGTGGTAAGATTTAGTTTCTTGGGCCTGCCCAGCGTCCTGAGGCATGGAGCTAGGGGAAGACAAACCAGCCTGCAATTAGGCACACCACTGCCACCAGGTAAAGAGCACACCAAAAACACCATTTCCACATGAGTAGCCCACCATAGCCACCACAGTTGCCATGGCTGCAACAAAAGCAGCTAGTCACCATGGTAGTGGTCACAGCCACCATGCAGGTGGTCTGCCAGACACTTGACCGCATTGATACAAGGAGAGTCACCAGCAAAGACCCAAAAATATGGAAAAAGAAGAGGACATCTCTCTCCACAAAGCACACTCCAGAGTAATAGAAGAAGTATCTGCTTTGGATTGAATCTGTTTGGGTTCTTTGAACTTCCTTGATCTTAAGGTCTGTGTCTCTTCCTATCCCTGGGAAGTTTTCCATTATTGTTTCATTGAATAGGTTTTCAATGCCTTTACCTTCCTCCTCCCCTTCTGGAACACTCATGATTGTGATGTTTATGTACTTAAGATTGTCTACTAGCTCTCTTAGACTTTCTTCATGATTTTTAATTTTTAAAAAAATTCTTTTTCCTTTTTATTTTGTCCACCTGTGTTATTTCATAAAGAACATGTTTGAGATCAGCAATTCTTTCTTCTGCTTGCTCTAACCTGCTGCTTAAGCTCTTAATTGTATTTTTTATTTTATTGAATGAATCCTTCAGCTCCAGGAGTTCTGCTACATTCTTTCTTTTTTTTTTTTTTTTTTTTTTTTTTTTTTTTTTTTTTTTTTTTTTTTTTTTTTTAAAA
>NW_007726202.1:925376-925656 GCF_000696425.1 Galeopterus variegatus
CATTTTTTTTTTTTTTTTTTTTTTTTTTTTGTCTTTTTGTCTTTTTTTCGTGACCGGCAACGGATCGCCACCCTCAGTGTCGCGCCCGTCCCGGACCGGGACCGGCAACGGGATCGCAACCCTCGGTGTTGCCCCGCTCCTCGCTCAGCCAGCGAGCGGCCAGTCTGCATGTGGGATCTGAACCCTTGGCGGGAGCACCGCCGCACTTCCCAAGCAGCGCACTGTAGCAGTGCGCCACCGGGCCGGCCAGCATTCTTTCTTAAGATATCTATCTCTGGGG
>NW_007726202.1:926068-941637 GCF_000696425.1 Galeopterus variegatus
TGAGCGAGGCGCGGGAGCAGCGCCGAGGGTTGCGGTCCCGTTGCCGGTCCCTGGTCCGGTGCAGGGGCAACACTGAGGGTTGCGATCCGTTGCCGGACACGGAAAAAGACAAAAAAAAAAAGGTATCTATCTCTTTGTAAATTTCCTCCTTCATATTCTGGATATTTTTTTCTCATTTCATTGTGTTGTCTTCTCTTATCCCATTGAGTTTCCTTAAGATCATTACTCAGAATCCCTTTTTGATCATTTTAAAGGTTTCCTGTTCTGTAGGGTCTGGTACTTGAGAATTACTATATTTTCTTGTTTTTTCATATTTCTAGTATCTCTACATTGATTTCTGGTTATCTGGTAGATCAATTGCTTCTTGCCTTACTCTGGAGTGGACTCTGAGGAGAAAGACCTCATCCTCTTTTTCCAGGCTCCTCTGCTGACTCTCCTTGTGTCTTATGCAGTCGAATATGCAGCAGACCACTTGCATGGTGTTCATTGCTGCTACCATGGTGGCCAGCCATCATTGTGGTGGTAGAAGATGTGGTGGTGGCTGTTGTGGATCACCTCCACAGAAGCAGTGCAGGGTGTCCGAGTTGTAGTGATGCTCCTGCCTTCTGTGTGTTGCAGGGAGGACTGCTCCTGGCTTTTCCCACCTGGGCTTCCCAGTTGCAGCAATGACGCTAAGAAAATCTTTAAAGACTGAAGATATTGACTCTTTTTCTACCACATTTGTGATAAATAGTTATTCCTAGTTGGCTTTCAGTTTTGTGGCATTTTTAAAACTTGCATTTACCATATATCCATCTGGTCAGAATCATTTCCTTTGCTTTCTTTACCGATGCTCCCACGCCTAGTAACTCGGGGTGAGGTATTCTAGGTGGGCCCAACCATGTGATCTCTGGCTTGGAATCTGGAGAGAGATGATAGGTCTAAGGAAGAAGGCTGAGGAGGATCTGTTGGAGAGTAGGGAGGAGACATAGCTAAATGGGTGAGGAGGGACCAAACAGGCAGAGTTCTTCCTACAGGTTGGACACAAGCTCTGGGTGGAGGGGCTGGAGGGTGTTGGTGGGGACACAGATACTCAAGCTGAGCTGTTCATTGCATAGACACTGGCCATATGTGGCTATTGAGCACTTGAAATGTGCCTAGTCTCAACTGAGATTTTCTGTGAGTATAAAACACACCTATATTTCAAAGACTTAGTATGGAAAAAGAAAATATCAAATAATTTTTGAGTGTACATTAAAATGATGACATTTTGGCTATACTGAATTCAATAGAACATATTATTAAAATTAATTTCATCTTTTTTTTTTTACTTTTTTCATGTGGCTATTCAAAAATTTGAACTGATCTCTATGGCTCACATCCTATGCCTATTGGACAGCTCTAGAATAGAGTCAGGGACCAGCCTTCCAGGGCAGACCCTGCTGTTTTCCAGCTGAGGACCTAGACTGAGGGGGTCTACACTGTGGCAGACACTGGGTAGGTGCTTTAATCTGTATTTCTCAGTGAGATAATTTGCAATAGCCCATAAGTCAGGCCATATGATTCCCATTGTGGAGAAGGAACTGAGGCTGAGACCTTAAATAATGAGAACAAACCCTATCTCTAGTGAGTGGCAGGACTAGAACTTCTGATTTTGGTCTCATGCTGATTCTAGGCCATGATGGGGAAGACACTATCTCTCTAAGCCTCAGCTTCCTTATCTTTAAAATTGGAGTGTCACATGTTAGGTTCTCTAGGAAGCAGACTCTGAGATGGAGATTAGCATGTGGGAAGTGTGCTCTGGATCAAAACTTGCAGGAAAGGAAGCAGGATTGGGCAGAAGAAGAAGCTGGGCTGCAAGGCAGGCAACAAGGTCTCAGCTGACCTCACAGGGAGGGAGCTCTGGAGCTAGGATGGCCCTTCAGAGTGGCCCAGATTGGGGTGAGAAGGCCGGGCCTTATGCACCCACATCAATCAGTCATTGGATGCAGCTTCCCTGGGGGAGGGGCATGACCTGAAATGTGGTGCCTCACTTCAGCCAAGAAAGGAATAACCACTGAGAGATGTCAGTGAACAACCTTCCCAGTAGATGGAGAGAAAGTCTGTCAGTCCTGAAGGAGGATCTAGGCAGCAGGGCACAGGATACACAACCATGGGTAATGATAATAATAATAACAAATTGCTACACTACAGGGCTATTTAAGGATCAAATGAGGATACATAGACAATAAATATATAATGAGGAATATATATTATATATGACATATATAATATATTCTTCATATACATATATATCTTCAATATAAGGCCCAAATGAGGATTTATAATGAGGAAATCACTTATCAAAATGTTATTATTATTGTCTTAGGTATAGCAGTGAGCTATTATATCCATCATGTGTAATAGTGAGCAGTTGTTCTTAAGAAAGATACCATCATGGTGAGACTGATGTTCAAAGAAGAACAAGCTGACATCTATGCATGAGATGGTTTCTAAAGCAGAGATACATAAAGCAGAGAAACTTCATTGTGGTCCAGTACGGTTCACGTTTTAGGTGATGAAAACCCAGACCTAGGTTATGAAAATGAACAGGGAGAGAGGATGTAGAAGCATTAACAGAAATTGATGACTAGCTATAAAGAGTATGAAGCCCGAGGTTTCAATCTTGGATGAAAGGAAGTTAGAAGTGCCATTGATGAAGACAGGGAAATTGCAAAAAGGAAAGGAGTTTTAAAAAGGTAGTAAATTATACTTGTGAACAGCTATAAAAAAAAAAAAAGCCTGACTGTTGTCTTTCAGAATGTGAGAGGAAACAGCTTACAAAGGTAAGCATGCTTTACAAAGGATAGCTACCTTCTCACCAAATTTGCTGCTAAAAATCAGCTTTCAAAACAGCCAGAAAATGTGATCCTAGGAGTAATCTTACTCAATTAATTTATATCCTGCCATCTTCCAAAAATAATTTAGGTTCACTCACAAAAATGTGTAAAATATTTACCATTCAGAAATATATTTTGAAAAGAACTTAAATCAACAGTAGGCAAGAAAGATGAAGCAAAGTGAAAACAAGAGAAAGAACATAAACAGAGCAGAAATAAGACCTATATAACATGCATGCCAAGAAGTTCTATACTTTGCTAGTGTTTGGCTCTAAACTTTTTATGCCCAAGAGTGAAAAGATGTGAAAGAACTTGGTAAGTCAGAGAAAGGCTGTGGGAGGGAGTAGGGGTGGGTGTGGAAGGAGCCATAGAATAAAGAGAAAAGAGGCAGACTCTAATGATAGACTTTTACTAAAGTGGAATCACCTTCAGATGAGGGTGCTATGGTATTTTGGACTCAGCAGATAGGAAACAAAAACTTTACCACCTCTAGATAGTGATATATTAAGTTGGCTAAAGAGAAGTGCTAAGATAGATAACATCTGACATTTATATAGAGTCTAGAGGTCAGATTCCACAGTGAAACATGCACTTCTACAAATGGCACTAAGCTCTCCAAGAGAGCACTAAGCCAAGACTACCAGCATGGGAAGAGGAAGATCACTGTGGCCAACACATGTGGGTGCAAGATGAACTGGGAGCTACCAGTTCAAATACAGATTGTACCATGAGACTAAGCTCTCTCTCTCCACTGAGAATATCATCACTTGGACTTTCAGGTTCAAGTAATGGCACATTAGGTAATTTAGGTCAACATCCCAACATAGATAGTTTAATGGAGGACAACACAAACACCTTTAATGTGAAAGCCAACAAAATCATCTACGTATAAAACCAGCAATGCAAACTACAAATGCTACTAGTCCTAATAAGTGAGTTTAGCAAGGTTGCAGAATACAAGATCAATATACAGAAACCAATTGTATCTCTGTACAGTAGCCATAATCAGAAATTACAATTAAAAAAAAACAGTACCATTTACGAAAACATCAAAAAATGAAATAGAGATAAATCTTTAAAATGATGTGAAAGACCTATACACTAAATGTTACAATAGATTGCTGAGAAAAATTAAATAATATCTAAGTAAATGAAGAGATATATGTAGAGTACATTACAAAGCAAATATATTTCACAGAGTCTAGTTCCCTGTAGTTTCAGGTTTAGCCTAACTTCTTAAAAGTACATATAAAATATTAACCTTGCAAAAGATAGGAAACTTTCCCCAGACTAAAAGTGTCTGTTGTAAGATAAAGAATTGTAACACAGCAAGGTTGCTGGTTCAAGGACAGACAAGTTATTGATTGATATGTAAAGATACTGGGAAATTGCTGTAGGGAAAAAAAAGTGTTTGCTAAGATCAAGCTTTTGTTGGTAGATGAACTTAACCTTTTGCAAATTGCATTATGGAATGTCAGTTTGCTTGTTACCAGCCTCTATTGTTAAACTATTACTTGACCTATGTTCTTTTTCTGTAACTTCCTGGTCTGAAAAATAAATGTGGGGAGAGAACCCCAATTTATGGTTAATTTCCCAAGGAAGGAATGCCTCACTCTTGAGGGTTCTGGGAGATTAACCCCTTTGGGGTCTCTCACTGCTTGAAGAGATGGGCTTTGAGTAAACCTTTTGCAGCTGCATCACCCAGGGGAAGAGAGATGATAAGTCTGTGTGAGGCAAAGGCAACAGATATATTTTGTCTATGGGTTGCTCAATATTGATAAGATGTCAATTCTCCCCCAATTGATAGCCTGAAGTAACCTAATGTTATTTCTCTATTGTTCTGTCTTCCTGTCCCCACCTTACAAGGAAAGTAACTTTGAAATACATCCATTTTTTAATTCCTGCTTTCTTCAGCCCTTTTTCTGTCTATAAAACCAACCTCCTCTGCTTGGCTCACTGGAACACTTATTCTATTTTGTCAGATAAAGTGTTGCCCAATTCTAGAATCACAAAAAAGCCAATTGAAATCTTAAAAAAAAAAAAAATTCTCCCCAAATTGATCTACATTCAAAGCAAATCCAATCAAAATCTTACATGACTCTTTTGAAGAAATTAACATGATGGTTCTAAAGGATCTAGAATAACATAGACAAATCTGAAAAAGAACAAAGTTTAAGGGCTAACACTGCCTGATTTCAAAAGTTATTACATACAGATGGCCAGTCAGCTCAGTTGGTTAGAGCATGGTGCTGATAACACCAAGGTCTAGGATTTGATCCCTGTACTGGCCAGCAAAAAAAAAAAAAAAAATATTATAAAGCTATAGCAATCAAAACAGTATGGTACTGGCATAAAGAAAGATAGATCACTAGAACAGAATAGAGTTAAGAGATAAACTCACACATGTATTAACAACTGATTTTTGACAAAGACTCAAAGACAATGCAGTGGATAAATGATAGCCTTTCTAATAAGTGATGCTGAAAAAACTAAATATTTATATACAAACAAATGTAAGCTTTTTGAGTCCATACTTTACACCATATACAAAAGTTAGATCAAAATGGATGACAGACCTAAATATAAAACCTAAAACAAAAAAATTGCAGAAGAAAACATAGGAGGAAAACATTGTCACCTGGATTTAGGGGCAAGGATTTCTTATGTGTAATGCCAAAAACACTGTAAATAAAAAGAACAAGTAATAAATAGGACTTCATCAAAAATGTAATACTTCTGCTCTTATAAAGAACTCTCAAAACTCAACAATAAGAAAACAAACAACCAATTATTTAAATGGGAAAAATTGCTAAACAGATGCTTTACTAAAGAGGATGTACAGATGGAAAATAAGCACATGAAATGATGCTCAATATCATTAGTCATCAGGGAAATACAAATGGAAACCACAGTGAGATACTACTACACACCTATTAACATGGTTAAAATTTAAAAGATCAATACTAACTCTACTAGTCCATTCCTGTTGTTTACAACAAAATACTTGGAACTGGGTACTTTGTAAGAAAATGAAATTTATTGCTTACAGTTTCAGAGACTGTTGTTTACAACAAAATACTTGGAACTGGGTACTTTGTAAGAAAATGAAATTTATTGCTTACAGTTTCAGAGACTGTTGTTTACAACAAAATACTTGGAACTGGGTACTTTGTAAGAAAATGAAATTTATTGCTTACAGTTTCAGAGACTGAGAAGTCAAAAGTCCAGGGAACACATATGATGAAAGCCTTCATGGTGACAGTAACACAGAGGTCTCACAGAGGTCTCACATGGCAGAATGGTGGTGCAGAGAGAGAGAGACTCTCCTGTGCTCTCCTTTTAAAGTCCTCAGAACCATGCCCACGATCACCATTATTAATCCATTCACTAGGGCACAGTCCTCAGAATCTAATCACCTCTTCAAGGCCCCACCTTTCAATTGCCAAAATGGGATTTTCCACCCTCAATAGTTAGAGTGGGGATTAAGTTTTGGGGGGACATTCAATCCAAGGCACCAACTGTTGGCAAGAATGTGGAGAAACTGGAGCTCTCACACACTCCAGTTGTAACGTTAAATGGTACAACCATTTTGGAAAACAGTTTGGCATTTTCTGAAAAAGTTGAACATCTACCATGGACGTTCAGCCATTTCACTCCTAGGTATTTACCTAAGAGAAAAGAAAATATATGTCCATATAGACTTGTACATGAATATTCACAGGAGCTTTACTTGTAGTAGCCCAAAACTAGAAATCCAAATGTTCACCATAAACAAATGTGGTGCATCAGTACAATGGAGTACTACTCAGCAGTGAAAAGGAACAAGCTATTAAAATGTGCAACAACATGGACAAGTCTCAAAACAAGTATGCTGAATGAAATAAGTCAAACCAAAACAAGAGTACCTACTATATAATCCATTTATATAAAACTCTCTAAATGCAAACTAATCTACAGTGACAGAAACTAGATCACTGGTTGCTAGGGGATGGGCGTCTGAGAAGGGCAGGTTGGAAGGATTACAAAGGAAACCTTTGGGGTGATGGATATATTCATTATCTACGGGGTTTCTGGGGTGTATACATATGTCAAAACTTATCAAATTGTATACTTTAAACACGTGCAGTTTATTGAATGACAATTATACCTCAATAAATCTGTTTTTTTTTAAATGTAAGATACTGAAAGAAAAAAACAAAGAGGGAGAAAACACTGTCTTGAACCCAGATCTTCCCTAAGTGTGCAGTTTTCAAGAACTGTGGATGACTCAGGCTAAATTTATGTGTTAAAGCTAGGTCTTGGCTCTCCATAGACCTCTTTCGAAGATCTTCCAAAACAGATGGATTTATTCTCCCGCCACCAGAACAGAGCACCCTTGGGCAAAGACAGGAAGAAATTCAGTGTTCTCTGACTCTTGCGCCTGTGAGTTGTGGGTTCCAAAGAGTCAGTGTCAGGAAGAGGCTGCGGTTGCTGCAGATACCTCCTTCTTGCCATTTTCATTCCTCCATTCATTTTTTTTTTCCTTTTTGTCTTTTTTCGTGTCCAGCAATGGATCGCAACCCTCAGTGTCACGCCCGTACCGGACTGGGACCGGCAATGGGATCGCAACCCTCGGTGCTGCGCCCGCACCTCGCTCATTCCTCCATTCATTTGACGCACGTTAGTTGAGTGTCTAGTACCTGTGAGGCCTTATAATAGGCCAAATGGAGTCACAGGCTTGAACAAGACAGGTACAGCCAGGGTTGCATTATGACTTATGCGGGTCCTAGGCACTTTTGCCTTTTTGGGTCCCTTCCCCCACAAAAAAAATTTAATTTAATTTATATTTTTTGACTGTTGGTATAAAGACAAATATAATCCAAGCTAGATTTATTATAATATATCTATTGTTATTATAGTCATTGTTTTCAACTTATTTAAAGAGAAATTGAAATTAAAACATTTTTGTGGACCCCTAAAAGTATCGTGGCCCTAGGCATTGTTGGCCTAGCTATAATCTCTGCCCTCACGGAGCCTGCTGTCTAGTAAAGGAGACAATCTTTGAACAGATACTCACACTAACTAATAACTAATTAATTACAGGTGTTCTAGGCAAAGGGACAAGCAAATAGAAGAGGGGAAGAGCTTGTTGTCTTAGAAGACCTAAAAGGCCAGTAGTTGCAGCCTAATAATCAAAAGGGTGCTCTATGAGACTAGAGATGTAAATTCCAGTTGAAACACATAGGATTTTGATCTCTTACCTTAGCATTAGTAAGAAGCCATTGAAGTGCATCAAAGGACACAATCATCAGAGTGAAAAGGCAAACCACAGAGCAGGAGAAACTATCTGCAAATCATATATCTGAAAAGGGGTTAATGTCAGGAATATATACACATCTCCTACAACTCAACAACAACAAAAAAAAAACCTAATTTAAAAATGGGCAAAAGACTCCAATAGACATTTCCCCAAAGCTATACAAATAGGCCAATAAGCAAATGAAAAGATGCTCGACATCACTAATCACTAGGGAAATGCAAATCAAAACCACAATGAGATGCCACATTATACCCATGAAGATGGCTACTATCAAAACAACAGAAAATAGGAAGTGCTGGTGAGGGTATGGAGAAACTGGAACACTTGTGCACTGTCAGTGGGAATGTAAAAATGGTGTGATTGCTATGGAAAACAGTCCAGCAGTTCCCCAGAAGATTGAAAATAAAATTGCCATATAACCCAGCAGTTCAACTGAGGCTATGTACCCAAAATAATTTAAAGCAGGGTCTCGAAGAGATATTTGTACACTCATATTCATAACAGCATTACTCATAACAGCCAAAAGTTTTTGGCAGGTGTCCACCTCATCAGCAGGACTAGAATCTGGGCAGAGGCAGGAGCATGCAACTTGATGCTGCACGCAGCCTGGATTTCTAAGAACCATCAGGCCCTGAGAATTGCTGCCCACTGGACCCTGCCCCCTGCCCTCTTTGCAGCCTGAGGCCGACCGCCTTTTTGGACCACCCCCTTTTCATAGAGTCACAAGCCTACGGGCTTCTGCGTGCTGCTGCTCACCAAGCTGTCCACAGTCCCAGCAGCCTCAGCTGGGCCCCCGCCCTTTACCCCGCACCCTTATCCACCAGTGCCTGTCCCCTCCTGCTTCCTGCCTTTTTGTCTCACATGCTAAGATAAATTCTCTTCTATATGTATTGTCCTTTGACGATCTCATCCACTCCTGGGGTTTTAAGTAGCAACCCCAGGAGAAAGAGGCCCAGGGATATAAAAGTCATTTTAAGTTAAAATCGCCCAGGCCAAAGCCTGATGGGGAGGGGAGGGAGGACGGAAGGGCGGGAGTCCAGAAGGAAGCTGAGCCCGAGAAGGCTGGCCTCCCACAGCCGCTGAGAAGAAGGCCCAGGCCCGGGTGTCTCTGAACCCTCCCAGCCCGGGGCCCACTGCCAGGCACAGATGCGTGTGGGATCTGCTGTGGATGAATGAATAGACAGACGGACAAGATATGCTTCCCTCCCTGGGTCCTTGTGTGTCTTCTGAGGCTGTCCTCCCTCCTTATTGGGCATCACAAAGTCAGGAGAGGAAAGTGACTAATTAAAGCCAACCCAGTCCAGAGAGGAAGTGTTAACATTTCCTGTGAGATCTGCCCAGGAACACACTGCAAGGTGTTTCCTCTGAGAAATCACTTAGTCCCTTCCGGAGACTGAGGGAGGGTAGAATGGGCACCCAGACTTTGAAACAGCACCCAGCTCCTGCTGTCTCCCTAAGAGAGCTTGGGTCCCCCCGGATTTTGCTTTCCACTTGCTCACTCTCTTGCCAAGGTTTATTGACAGGCACTGTGTTGAGCAAGGCTTGACCTTTATTATCTTTTTTAATCCTCCCAAAAGCTTTCTGAGATAGGTACTATTATTTTCTCCGTTTTACAGATAAGGAAATAGAGATATGAAGTTAAATAACGTGACCAGAATCCCACAGCTAATAAAAGTAACAGAACTGGAATTTTTTTCCTTTTTACTGAAATGGTGCTATTTCATCTTTAGAATATCCAAATTTGCCTGCATGCTCAGCTCTGCTGGAATGTGTTATTGTCAAGTCTAGCAATGAACTACAGAACAGTAGGAGTGGAACGGTCTTTGAGATGAATTAGTCCAGCCCAGAGGAGGGGAAGAAGGCTGAGCATGTGGGCTGCAAATCCTCCCCTCCCTGTTCATTCTGCTCCTAAAATAAAACTGTAAAAAAGACAGCAAAGTCACTGGATTAGAGAATTCAGCGTCTTCCTCCTAACTCCCTGTGAGGCTATTCTAGAACCCATTTGCTGGAGCGGGACACAGCTAAGATCCCTCTGCTGGTGAATGTGATTTTGAAAGTGGAAAAGGGCAGGGGGTGTCTTGGTTCCCCACCCAGCTGGGGGCCTCCTCAGATCTGTGAGGTTGCAGACTCTAAATCCAGGAGCGTGAAGCTTTCCCAGGATTGGCTCACTGGGGAGACAACCCCGTTCTTTAACAAACCCTCACCTCCCATCTGTGTCCCTAACTGGCATCTTCTCTTGCCCTTCCTGGTAACTCCATTTTTCACTCTTGGCTAAAAATAGGCCTCTGATGATTTACTCCATCCTGGGTGTTGACAATCCCAAGGAGTTGTGTGGGGCCTGCTGCCAGGCGCTGGGGTGACAAAGCATGACTCACTACTCCAAGGGAGGGGGAAGTAGGGATGGGAGGCAGGAGAACCAGTTGACAATAGCTGCATAACCAGACCTTCTGACCTCTTCTGGAAGGCAGCTACACTCCTAGAGATGAAAGGAACAGCCAGAATCCTGTGATGCAGACAGGACAGGCAGCCCACAGGTCTGTCACATCTCAAGGCTGATTTTCTGTTTTGTTTCCCACCCCCAGTGCCAAATGCTAAGCTGCCTTTGAGAGAGAGCTCTAAAAGGGAGTGAGAGCTCAGCCTTCCTTGAATCCCCCCAATCACATATTCCTAGAACATTAGCACTGCGGGGGGTAGAGTTAGGGGGATTAAGCCTTAGAGATCATTTAACTCAATCTCCTTATTTTATGGAAAAGAACTTGAGGCCCAGAGAGGTCAAGCAAGTAGCCCAAGGTCACACAGTGAGTTAGAGATGGAGCCAGGGTTAGAACCCATGTCTTCTGGCTCTCAGCCCTGCGCTCAGTCCACTCACCACAATCTTAGGACAATTAAACTTGCACTCTGGAGTGAATAGGGCTGACTCTCTCCTTCATGAACAGGGCAAGAAGGACTAACCTTTACGGAGAGATGACTGCTGGAATTTTGGCTTTGCCCTTTGTTGCTCTCTCAGATGAGCTCTGTGTTTGGAGGACTGCCTTCTCTCAGCCTGTGGGGATCCCTTTGGGTATCAGGGTCAATAATCCCCTCTCCTAGGAATGATACATCACTTCAAAGGAAGGCGTAGGCTGAGGATGATCCACTGACTATTTCTTGGCTGAAACAAGAGCAAGTTGCCCTTATTAGAGTTTATTGCATTCCATCTGGCTGTGAAGTGACCCCATTTCTCTTTTTCTCTCTATTGACCTTCTGAGTAAACAATTTGTTAGCTCAGGGGAAATTCAAACTCACGGAATAAATAAATAAAAAGAGACCACAAAATTCCTCTGTCCAAACCCCTACACTCAAATCCTCTCCAACATCTTCCTCCCTCGCTGGCAGCCCCTTCTGTGGCTGGACAGACCAAGCAATAGGGTTACTGCTAACAGGCACCGGCCCCTCTGTGATGCCAGTTTTGCCATGAAGGCTGATACAGAACAAGTGTTTTCCATTCCTCAGATCACAGCTTGTATCTTTGCTCATGACTTATAAGAACCAGCCAAAACAGAATACCCATTCTTTACCCTTCAGACCCTCCAGACCCTCCAGTGTCTAGCTGGTGGGCTAGACAGGGGTCCTACTCAACTTTCTTTTCCCATCCAGTTACCATGAATTAAAAAAAAATTCTTGCCCTCCTCTCCTAGAGAAATTGAGTTTGAAAAAAAGATAAATGCCAAACCTGTCCATTTGCTCGTTGCTGGCAATCCTGGTGAGAGGTCTGGCTGAAGGAGAGGTAGAACCCACCCAAGGTGCCATCAGCCTCTTTCTCTTCCTGTTACCATTAAAGAAGACCAGGATATTCATGGAAAAGTCCTTGTTTTATTCCTTTTGGAAACCACATGTAAACTTCATCCAGTTAAAAAAAATCAATTACTATGAGCCTGGTAGATTTCTAGGGGGTATATATAGTGAATGAAACAGACAAAGCCCTTACCCTCATGAAGCTTTTGTTCTAGTGGGAAAACAACAATCAACTAGTAGTTAAACATTACAGTATAGCATCAGGGACTGATGTGCACTATAAAGGAAAACAGCAAAGCAAGGGACGAGAGGTAAGAAAGCTGCTATTGGTGAGGGGTGGCCTGGGAGGGGACATTCAAGCAGAGACTGGAGTGGAGTAGGAGACCCCTCCTCCTCAGAAGTAACTCCTCCTCAGAAGTAACTGGGGTAAGTATGCTAAGAGGAAAGAACTGCAAGAAAGCCCTGATGGTGTGCAAAGTGGATCAATTAGAAGGAGTTTCAAGTGACTTTTCATAGATGGATATACACTTCGAGCCAAATTTTGGCGACAGCTGAGAAAATCCAACATGGCATCAGCTGCATTTGGAAGTTTTTAGCATTCCTAACCTGATTTCCAGTAGGTGGGATCATCAGTGTATGAGTGAAGTGGTCATACAATCTCATCCTTGTGAAAAGCTCCCTCAGGTGTTATGCTTTTCAATGATCACAGCAACCCCACAAGGTAGATGTTATTATTCACGACAATGTTCCAGATGAGGAAACTGAGGCTGCAATAAGTGAAGAGTCTAGAGCGTGGCAGAGCCAAGACTAGTAGAATCTGGGGTTGTGACTCTCGTCGGTCCATCGGCATGCACAGTGTCCCGTTCCTTCATGAAGCACATGGTGTAGAGAAAAGTACAAGAACACCTGGGCTTGTGAATTTAACCCCAAGCCAGAACAACATCTGATGTTGGAGATCACTATTCCTATGGCAGTGTGGCAGTGCACCATTCAGCTCTCCTCAAGAGGACTTGCCAAGGGGAACAGAATGGACTGACAGCCCCAGTTAGTGCCCTTTGGACCCCCCCCCCCCATTGGTGTCGAGGCAACCTCTCTCCTGGGCTTCTCCTGGCCATGGCTGAGCACAGGGGTGGGAGGGGTGGTACAAGTGCTGGTCAATTCCTGCTGGACACAGGCTGCCTCGTGCAAACACACTTGGAGTTCAGGGACTCATGTTGGCCTGGCCCAGATCCTCTGACAATGTGCTGCAGTCTAAGGCTCCCTACCCAATTCTTCCTTCCCTCTCTGCCTTTTCAGATGGGTGACCTGCATCATGGTCTGAAGGATCCCTCTTCCATCACCAGCTTCCTCCCCTCGAGCCTTCACAACATCCCCCCAACATATCTCTTGCATGACCAGTCTTGTCCTGGTATGTGCTTCTCAGAGGAGCCAAACTGACATAATTGCTAATTTAAATAGTTTTGTTTTACTTCTTTATAGAAGAGCTAGATTAGTTCATTATATCTTTGTCTTTCTGGACTTGAAACTCCAAAAGAAAAAGAAAAAAAAAAAGTGCTTTTACTCAGTTATCAATGTTGAACTTACGGCCTCATTGATGGTTCATTTTAACAAAGACATAAAAAGAATTTCTGAGATTTTGCTGTGGTTGAGGTGAGGTTTTAATCTGAGTTCCGGTTATATCTTAGCGGTTTCCAATCTGCTTTTGCAGGTCCTTGCCTACAACGAACACCTCAGCTGCTCTGTTACTGGGCTGTGAATTCCAAGCTAATACAAGCTGTCAGTGCATACTCAAAATTATCTAAGTGGTTATTCTAAGTTGCTGGGACGGAGTGCTAAAGGCCATTGAAGGGATCTGTACAGCACTGTCTAATAGAGATGTAACGTGAGCCACACAATGTACGAGTCAGGGTTCTCCAGAGTGATAGAATCAATATGATATGTTATAAATATGTGAGAGGGGATTCATCAGGGGAATTGGCTCACATGATTGTGAAAGGGAGTCCCACGATAGGCTGTCCACAAACTAGATGCCAGTAGAGTTGCTCAATTCAAGTCTGAAGCCTCAAAACCAGGGAAGCCGATGGTGTTCCTTGGTGTAAGTTCTGGAACCCAAAAGCTGAAGAGTCTCAAGCTCTGATGTCCACAGACAGGAAAGAATAGTGTATCCCAACTCCAGCAGAGAGATTAGTCTTTTTTCTCCATTTTTAAACAAAGTTTTTTTTCTCTCCAGCAGATTGGGTGGTTCCTGTCCGTACTGAGCTGGGATCTTTCCCACCTAGTCCACTCAGACTCTCATGCTAATCTCTTCTGGAAACACCTTCATGGATGAACCTAAAAAGATAGCTTTACCAGGTTTCTTGGCATTCCTGAATCCAATCAAGTTGACACCTAGAATTAACCTTCACACATAGGTAAACATAAATTTTCTAAATTTTTAAAAGAAAAAAGAAAATTATTTTTAATACAATTTCATATTCCAATACATCTAAAATATTATTTCAACATGTAACCATATTTAAGCATTATTGGTGAAGTGTTTCACCTATTTTTCATACTATGTACATTTAAGTGCTCAGTACCATATTAAACTGCAGATCTAGGTACTCCTGAGTCTGAGAAATAAAATTTGGATATGGAGCAGCTGACAAGCTGTTTCCTAGTGTTCCCCTAAACTGGCTATAGATCCACACCTACCCCCACCCCGTTGTGGAATGTGTCAAATCATCACCCAAAGCGATTTTTATCCAGAACTTTTTTCTTGTCTGCTGGTAAATATAAAATATTTATTTTGAAATAAAAGATTCCTTGGAGTGAGTTCTCAGGCCCATTTCAGATATCAGCTGCCAGAATTATTTTCAATAAATCTTTGTAGCTAGAGAATCAAGTACATAAAAATATGAGGCTATTTCTTTCTCCCAAATATGCCTGATTCTGGCAGCTCTAGCAGCTACCCACTGAGACTCTGATTTTCTTCTGTCCCCTTCCCCAAAGCAGTGATCTCCTACTCACCCCTGGCCATTTACACCCCTGGCAGAGACCTCCAATCATGTCCTTGGTTACCGTAAGAAAGCACTGTGATACTCCAATTCTTTTAACTTGATTTATACATTTTAAATCGACTTCACATGAGGCAAGTTTTGTATAAGTTTTTGCCTATGCGTTGCTCACTTAATTTTCAGCCTATATTTGTATCTTCATTTTACAGTTTAAAGAAATTGGGTTTCTGAAAGCTAAGTCTCTTGCCCAATGCCACCTTGCTAATTATTCTACGTTTCCTTGAAAGTTGGCATTGGGAGACTGATGCCTTGAACCAATTTGCAATGGTGATGGCATTGTACATTGGTTCAGTCTTTCCTGAGATTAACTTGGCAATGTTTAACAGCAATAAAATGGTCCATGCCCTTTCATACAATGATATTGGAATTTATTCCAAGGGAATAGATAAAATGTATATGTACATACTCATATTGACTGTGTGAAAATGCTTATGACAGTGAAATATCCATGATAGCAAAAAAAAAAAAGTTAAATACCCCAAATTTATTTTCATTCATGTTATAAACATTTATTTTTTTATTTTTTTTTTTTCTCTTTTTTCGTGTCCGGCAACGGATTGCAACCCTCAGTGTTGTGCCCGT
>NW_007726202.1:942310-942866 GCF_000696425.1 Galeopterus variegatus
GGGAGCGCCACCGCACTCCCAAGCAGCGCACTGTAGCAGTGCGCCACCGGGCCGGCCCATTATAAACATTTATTGAGAATCCTCTAACACCAAGGATTCAGCAGTGGAGAAAAAAAATAAAAGGACAAAGATGATCCCTTCTTTCATGGAGAAGTTTTATGCACAAATATCTTAATGCAAAAGGGAAATGGATAATGGGAGCCACATACATAATTTTAAGTTGTCTAGTGGCCACTTAGGTAAAAAGAAACAAGAGAAATTACATTTAAGAATGTATTTTATTTAACTCAATATACTCAAAATGTTATTTCAACACCTAATCAACATAAGAAATTAACTAATAAGATAGTTTACATTCTTTTTTCATACTAAGTCTTTGAAATCTGGTATGCATTTTACAATTAAAGTACATATCAATTTGAACACCAAATTTTCACTAGAAATACTAGATTTGTATTCAGATTTTATAAAATTAACCATTAAAAAAGTAGATTAACATAACCAACTTGTTCTAAAGTTTCCCAATAATTCAATACCAAAAAGAATTTTCTTTTTA
>NW_007726202.1:944365-949097 GCF_000696425.1 Galeopterus variegatus
ATTGTCCCTTATTTCTTTCAACAATTCCCAAAACTGGTAATGACTTACAGCATTCACACATATATACTGAACAATGTTAACAACTGCACCCATAACACTTTTTATAGAGTCTCCTTCAGAAAACTGAGCACAAATATTTTTAATATGTATCACACAATGGAATGAAGTATTAAGGGAAACATCAGTCTCATTTCAAAATTCCAATAAATCTAAATTTTTAAACTGATATAGCTAGATCATAGGACATCATCATAGAAACATTTTTTCATATCTGGTTGAAACTCTTTGATAGATATAAAAGATTCAAAAATATTCATGCCTCAAGTTCAACTTTTTAGAACCCAAATGACATTTTTTGTAAATTTGAAAGATGTTTGAGAAAAAACATATCTAAGTGTTAATTGGTCAGTGTCTTTTATGTCTCACAACTCATCTAAATCTAGAGAAAAGTTCTTGCAGTTTTTTGAATGTAAATCAATTTATCTTTGACATTATGAGAAAGGTCTTGTATTCTCCTAATGATTGATGGCTTAGTTGAAGATCTTTTACTTTTTATAAAATATAATTTTTAGTCTTTTCCTTTATAATTTTCTAACAAATTTTCACAACTAAAGTGCTCTCTGTCCACCTAAAAATAATTTTATTTTTGTGCAAGATTCGAAGCCGTTTATAGCTAGCCAAAGTCACCATTCAGATAATATTAAAAGATGCTTAAGTATTTTTATTGACATTTAATTCTTATTTCAGGTGTCTAAGTTCATTGATTCTTTTATGATTGTTCAGTGGAAAGGTCTTATCAAATTCATTATGCATTTGTTGAAAATTTCTCTTAATACTGTCCACTTTATTAT
Source organism: Galeopterus variegatus (assembly GCF_000696425.1). Taxonomy (NCBI): domain Eukaryota; kingdom Metazoa; phylum Chordata; class Mammalia; order Dermoptera; family Cynocephalidae; genus Galeopterus; species Galeopterus variegatus. The sequence continues at coordinate 945,217 of NW_007726202.1, forward strand.
CTTTAAATGTTTTACACAATAAATAGCTTTTTCATTTTTCTCTGCCATAACCAACTGCAACTGCCCTGCATTCTGAAATTTGCTCGTCTCTTTCTTTACTGTTCCAGCCACAGTACTGGCTTCTGTACCTCCACTCGATTCTGCAGCATAGTATGCCTTCATTTTAAATTTAAATGTTTGTCCATACTCATTTTTTAAGTAGAAAAACAATTTAATTATACTAAAATTAAAGTAAATGTAATAACATAAAAATTTAATAAAAGTTATTATTAATTATAACTTACATAAATATCACTATAACTCATGTTGTCTGCATTCAAATATTTGAATAACAATTTTGGTAATTCTTCAGATTTAAATTTAAATTAGGTCAATTTAAAATAAGTTAATAATTCCATTCCTCAGTCCCCCCAGCCACTTTTCAAGTGCTCAGCAGTACACGTGACTGGGACTAGACAGTGCCATTCTGGTGGAAGGCAGGTGAAGGTCCAGATCAGTGGGCAAAACCCCGTGTTTCCTTGAGGTTCCATGAGATTGGAGGGGAGAAAAAGCATTTTGGGCAGGACTCCTGGATGCCCCCTTCACTTCAACCAAGGCGGCTCCACTTTTACATTTTATTTATTGAATCTTCATATAAGAGTTGGTCGGAAGAAAATGTTTCAGTGTTGTCTTCCTTTAAGAGTGTATTACCATGGGTCCTCTATGCCCTTGCTTCTCAGAGTGGTAGAGCCTTAGCATGGCTAGAAATGCAGGGTCTCAGGGCCTACTCCAGGTAATCCACGTGTGCATTAAAGTACAAGAAACACTGGGCTATGTAGTTTTTTCAGCACCATGATCTTGTTTCCCTTCTTTAAAACACAGGAATTAGCCCATTGTGATAGCATACATGGTCAAACTCTGGCATTTTAGAAGCAATCACAAATCAGGGAATGAAGCCCTTAGCATTTACTTTCAGCAGCTGTGTCCCACGTGGAGCTCCTGGATTCTGAGTTACAGCCCCAGCACTTCCCCCTTGCTCCTGCTGTTGCTGTGCCTGATGGTGCTGTCATTACAATAGACTCTTCTTGACTTGGCAGAGGGGGTATGTTTAATGGTTAAAAGAATGAACCCTGGAGCCAAACTCAGTGAATTTAAATCCCAGCTCTACCACTCTAGCTCTGTGACCCTGGCAAAGTCTCTTAATCTCTTAGTGCCTCAGTTGTCTCATCTGTAAAGTGGGAATAATAGTAGAATGTACATAAAGGGCCATTGCAATGATTAAGTGAATTAATACAAGTAAAGCATTTAGAATAGTGCTTGGCAAATAGTAAACACTACATAAACAGTATAAAGATAAATCAACCTCTGCATGTTCTCTTAGTTTTTAATATAAGGATACTAAAACTACTCGCATCATTTTCCTTAAATAATTTCCTTTCTCTGCACAAGTGGAAGTTCTATCTGCTATAAATGTCCCATAAGAGGTGTCCCAAATATGTTTGTTGAATGAATGAGTGCGTGCATAAACAGATGATGGATTGGAATAGGATGCCGTGATGTCCACACAAGCTCAGAATTCCAACACCCTTTTCCAAGTATAGGAATCCCCAGTCCTTCCTGTGAGCCACAGCTTCATTTTATCTGTTTTCTTCTCCTGGCTGTTAACCTCAGAGCTTTCCAAGAACCATCTGAGTGTAACCTCAATTAATGTTTTTCATAATTGAAAAGAGTCCAGACCTACAGCCAGCAAATCTCCCAGCACGAGCAAAAGAAAAGCTAGGGTTTTGTATTTACATAAGGTCAGAAGATGAGAATACAGAGGGAGGCAAAAATACAGAATTAAAACTGTGAAAAATAAGGCTATAGACATTTTGCTGGAGCTTCATGTCACTTCGCTAAAAGAACTTCCATTGTTCCTGCTCATTCTTCTTCCCTAAGTGGCTCTCATCAAATTCAGCTTTCAATTTCCTCTAATGGAGCCGTGATGGCCAAAATGAGGGGACTCCCTCTTCCGTGTAATGTCTCCAGCTCTCTGAGATCCCGTGGCTTGCCCAGTTCAGGAGTCTGATGTCAGAAGTGATGTGAGGCAGAATGGGAGGGGTGGAGATTGTTATATACACACCTGTTCTGAACCGTGATGGCCAAAATGAGGGGACTCCCTCTTCCGTGTAATGTCTCCAGCTCTCTGAGATCCCCCGTGGCTTGCCCAGTTCAGGAGTCTGATGTCAGAAGTGATGTGAGGCAGAATGGGAGGGGTGGAGATTGTTATATACACACCTGTTCTGAACCATCTCCTGGGAAAAATTCTTCACAGAAAGAAGCTGGAGATCCCTGGCCTCTCTCCCCAAATTTCCTGAAAAAGTTGCAAAGGAGATTGTCCCTAGCAAGTAAGATAATACCATGGAAAAGAGGGCTTGTTGCTGAGGACAAAAGAGATACTGAACAGGAGAATGGGGCTAGGCTGAAATTTTTTAATACCGTTTGCTGGCAGCATGAAGTCTTCCAGCAGAAAGAAAGCTGCTGTGTGTGGGGTCCATGTAGGGAGAATGGAGAGGCTTCCTGGAGCTAAGATCTGAGAACATGCATCAGCTAGACTGGAGCGGCCACAGGAAAAGAGCTTGACTCCTGCCGGGAGGCAGCTCCCACAAGACAAGGCAGAGGATACTCTGGTCCTGGAGCAGGAAAGATTCCCCAGCCCCTCATTTCTGATTGTGCCCTGCTAGACCATAAGCAACTCAAGTGCAGGGACACATGTCTCTGTCATCTGTATATCTGCAGCTTCTGGTACCAGACACACAGGAGGTGCTCTGAATGCTTTTGAGTAAACAGATGAATTAATATGGGAAAATACTCAAGTAGGATGTCAAGCCCTTAAAGGACTTGAACCCTCTGGTGGAGACTGGGGTCTGAGGAGCCAAAGGGGAGCATTGGAGAGGGTGGGCCAGCCCCGGGCAGAGGAGGGAGATCTAGAGGCTGTGCCCTCTGCAAGGCTTAGTGACAAGAGCAATCTAAAGGAGCGTGAGGGAGAATCCGAAGTCTGAATCAGTCAGTGTCATCCAGAGAGCAGAACCAACAAGATATATACAAGGAGAGAGAGAGAGACAAGAGGGAATTTATTAGGGGAATTGGCTCACAGAATTATGGAGACTGATTATGAGTATGGAGGACTGAGACAGTATAACTCTCAGTCTAAGACCAAAGGCCTGAGAACCTAAGAGAACACTGGTGCAAGCTGAGAAGTTCAAAGGCTGGAGAACCTGAAGATATGCCGTACAAGGGCAGGAGAGAAAGGGTGTCCCAGCTCCAGAAGAGAGAATGAGAGAGAGAGAGACAGAGACAGAGACAGAGAAAATTCCCCTTTCCTCTGCCTCTTTTCTCTATCCGGGCTCATGGCTGATTGGATGGTGCCCCCACATTGGGTGAGGGGAGATCTTCCTTACTGCTATGGGTTAAATGTGTCTCCCAAAAGTTTATGTATTGGATACTTGACCCCTATTGTAACAGTGTTAAGAGAGTGGGAAAGCCAATTATGGTATTCAAAAGATAGGGCCTTGATAGAGTTTGGATGTGTTGTCCCATCAAAACTCATGTGGAAACCTAATCTCCAATGTGACGGTGCTGGAAGCTGTTTGAGTCATGGGGACAGATCCTTCATAATTGGATTAGTGCTCTCCCTAGGTGGGGGAAGTAATGAGTGAGTTCTAGCTCTATTAGTTCCTGCGAGAGCTTGTTGTTAATAGGACCCTGGCACCTCCTCTCTTGCTTCCTCTCTCACCATGTGATCTGCCTGTACCCGTGGCTGCCTGACACTTTCCACCATGAGTAGAAGCAGCCTGAGGCTGTGCCAGATGCAGCTGTCCCAGAATCATAAGCCAAATAAACCTTTGTTCTTTATAAATTAC
>NW_007726202.1:949610-958052 GCF_000696425.1 Galeopterus variegatus
CAAGGAACTTGGCTATATTGTATCCATGCCCTTGGACTTTGTGGAAGGTGGGACTTAAGAGTTGTGAACCAGAATGTTTGGCAGAAGAAATTTCCAAGCAGCAAAGCATTAAGGAAGCCGCATGGTTACTTCTAACAGCCTACACTGAGTTACGGCAGAAAAGGCATGATGTAAAGCCAGAATTTCAAAGAGAATCAAAGCATAAAGATTTGGAAAATTTGTAGCCTGGCCATGTGAAAGAGAAGCGGAGAGCAGGAGAAAAATGCAAGGGTGAAGCAGATAAACTGGTTGCTAAAGACATTATCTTGGTGATGCAGCACGCCAGATGCTAATAACCAGGACAATGGTGAAAAAGCCCTAAAGGTATTTGAGAAGTCTGGAAGGGTGCTTACTCATCACAGGCCCTGAGGCCTAGAAGGACTGAGTTATCCCAGAGGACAGACCTGGGACGCAGCTGCCCTCAGGAACCAGCTCCCAGCATTCCAGCTTCTCTAGCTGGAATAGGCCTGCCTCAAACGGACCCAAGTGTGGTTCATGCAGCAGCTCTGGAGAGTTAAAGACTGAAACCCCAATGGCGTCCACGTTGTGTTAAGTCTGCAGGCCAGCAGGATGTGAGAACAGTGGAGGTGTGGCAGCCTCCACCCAGATTCCAGAGGATGTATGGAAAAGCCTCGAGGCCCAGGCAGAGACCTGCCGCAGTGGCGGAGCCACCACAGAAGCCATCTGCTAGAGCAATGCTGAGCAGAAAAGTGGGGTCAGAGCCCCTGCAGAGATGCCCCACCAGGGAAATGTCTAGTAGAGCCAAGGCAGTGGGGCTACTGCCAGGACCACAGAATTGTAGGACCACTGGTAACATGCAACGCAGGCCTGGAAAAGCCACAGGCACCAGCATGGCCCACTGGGCTGTGCCTAGCAGAGCTGTGGGAGTGAGACTGCCAGATGCTTTGGGGGCTCAGATGCCCCATTGTGCCCAGAATGTAGGAGTTGGAGTCAAGGAAGATTATTTTGGAGCTTTAAGACATAATGTCTGTCCTGCTGGGTTTTGGACTTGTTTGGGGCCTGTTTTTCCTTTATTCTGGCCTATTCCTCCCTTTTGGAATGGGAATGTGTACCCAATGTCTGTTCCACCATTGTATCTTGGCAGTAGATAAATGTGGTTTTGACTTTTACAGGTTCACAGATGGAAGGATTTTGGTTTTTGGTCTCAGATGAGACTTTGGACTTCGTACTTTTAAGTTGGTGCTGGAGCATGCTAAGGCTTTTGGGACTGTTGGGATGGAATGACTGTATTTTGTATGTGAGAGGGACATGAGTTTGAGGGGGCCGGGGCGGAATGATAGAGTTTGGGTGTGTTGTCCCTGCCAAAACTCTTGTGGAAATTTGATCCTGAACATGGCAGTGTTGGAAACTGATTGAGTCATGGGGGTGGATCCCTCATGAATGAATTAATGCTCTCCCTAGGTGGGGAGAGTAATAAGTGAGTTCTCGCTCTATTAGTTCCCACAAGAGCTGGTTGTTTAAAAGACCCTGACACCTTCTCTCTCTCTCTTGCTTCCTCTCACCATGTGATCTGCTTATACCTGCCGGTGGCCTGCCGCTTTCCGCTGTGAGTAGAAGCAGCCTGAGTCCCGTGCCAGACAGAATCGTAAGCCAAATAAACCTTTGTTCTTTATAAATTATCCAGTCTCAGGTATTTCTGTTATAGCAACACAAATGGACTAATACAGGCCTTTATGAGGTTATTAGATTGTGAGTACTGGGTCCTTGTGAATGGATTGACCCATTCATGGAGTAATGGGTGTGGTTCTGATGGCTTTAAAAGAAGAGCAGGTGAGTACATTAGCTCTCTTGCTCAGCCCATTTTCACCAGGTGACACCTTGCAATTGCTGTAGAAGAAGGCCCTCACTAGGCATGTTCCCTGGACTCTGGACTTCCCAGCCTCTGAAACTATAAGAAACAAATTTCACTTCTTTATAAATTATCCAGTTTCAGATATTCTGTTATAACCAACAGAAACAGACTAATACACTTAGTGCACTGATTCAAATGCCAATCTCTTCCAGAAACACCTTCACAGACACACTATACCAGTTATCTGGGTATCCCTTAATCAAGTCAAGTTGACACACATAATTAACCATCACAGGGACCCAAGCTGCAGATACCCAAAGGCCTTTCCTGCATGTTCACAGGCAAGTACAGGGCACTGGAAGAGCTTCAGGGGGTGTGGGGCCACAAGTGTCTGCAAAGCTGCTGCTACTGTCTATACCTCCCATTAATTAAATGCTGCAGTTAGGGAGGGGGTGGGACTGCCTCCTCAGAGGTATCATGGTACGTTGGCCCACAAGACAATTGAGGGTCCTGCCTGACATGCCCCCGGACATGAGTAACAGGATCCTTCATGTCCGTAGGGTACCTCTCACTCCAGGACTGTACTCTTAAGATTTTTACACCTACATTGTGCTTTCTTCTCTTGCCCAGGTTCAATCCAGGCCTCCTGTACTCTCTAGATTCACATTTTCCACTGCATGTTCTTACTCTTCGGTGTTTCACGTTGTCTGCTGATACCTATTGAATACCAATGGCTTGTTGCCTCCCTTCCGCGCTCCCTGAGCTATTTCGCCAGAGGAAAGATGAAGCCAGAGGAGACTTCACCCGACTCCTGACTCTGCAAGAGCCGCTGCTTTGTGCTGTGCTGAGAAGTTTCCCTGTCTCTGGCCTTCCCCGGCTGATAGTAAATAAATAGTGATAATGTAAAGTACTCATGGGGAAAAGAACCAGAAAGACTGCTGTTTTCTCTGTTATATTCCGTATGATAAACTTTAAGCTGGTGAGTGGTGAACTCAGCCAAGACAAGGCTATAATTCTTGAAGAGATCATAGGTTCAGTTTGTATAGGTGAACTCTGCAGTGCTGGAGGAATACTTAGGGATACATTTCCTATTCGAATCGATGGCAGTCAAGCTCTGGTTCATGTGTTCTTTAAATCAGGCCAGGGCCTCATGTCTTCTCGAGGATCTAAACACAGGCCAGGAGGAGGCAAGAAGAGGTTGGCTGGGTCGTTTTCAAACAAGATCAAATTTACGACATGACGCAGGATAAAGTAGCAGGTGTTCAAGGGGAAGCAACTGAGGTCACGGAGGGGAAGGGAAAGCCAAGCGTTTTCTTTTTTTCTTTAAAAATGTTTTTCACTTTGATTCTCTGTAAAAAAATATGACAACTATGGTCAAGAATATCTACCTAATGTTGATGAGCTGGGATTTAGGGAGAGATGAGAACTTTCTCGTTGACAGCAAGGAGAAGCTGAAGTCACGGCAGGGCAGCTCACAGACCCTGGCTGCTGGCTGCTGCGACCCCAGGACACTCCCAGCTAATGCAGCAGACCTCCCGGCACTCCAGGGCCACAGTTTGGGTTGACGGATCCCTTTGTTTTGGTGAAGGGAGCAAGGTGTTTTCATTTTTTCCTTTTAAATTTTCCTCACCAATGTTTTATCAATAAAGTAATTCATGCTTGTTGCAACAACTGAAATGAATGTTGATATATACCCTTCCTTAAACATATATGGGGGTAGGTTTGTTTTCTTAAAAACAGGATTGTCTTCATATATTACTTGACATTTTTTTTCCATTTAACAGCACATTATAAACACTCTTCCAAGTCAATGTATATAGATATAATTCTTTTAAAAAGCTGCATTACAGCACATAGTGTAATGTGCTATGGAATACTTATTCATTGTTTCCAATTTAATGAATATTCAAGTTATTTTCTGCTGTGTTTTGGTTTATTTGTCTGATTTACATTTTAGCCACTATACACATTACTGAGCTAAGCATCTTAAGCATCTTTATAGATATATCCTTACATGATGATCTTTTATTTCTGAAGAAAACATATACAAAAATGGAATTGCTTGGAAATGGGAATGTGTTCTTTTTAAAATAGATATTATCAAATTACTTTCCAAATTAGAAATTCACACATCCAAAAGCAAAATATGAAAATGTCAGTCTTCCCACATCTTCACCAGTACTCTTTTTATTATGACTTTTGCTGTTTTCTAAAAAATATGCATCCAGGGAATATTGAGAAATCCAGTTACCTCTTACCTCAGCCCTCAACATATCACATTCAAGGCTTTACACAGGAATGTAACCCAAGGTCCACCATCCTTCCAAAAGTTCAAGTACACGTTTTGTGGTGGACACTGTGATACCCCCAGATCCTTCTTCAGGAATAAAGGACCTCTTCCTCCAGCTGCTGGAAGTGGATTGCAGAGTGCTTTCACCCAGGTCATGTTGCATTCCTGACTGATACAGGGGTGTGAATGCCTTCTGCAGAGTCAGCCCATCTTCAGAACTGCCTGTAGGGTCACTGCTGCAGCTTTCCTTGAGACCACACCACAGCTGGACTCCTGCCTAATCCTGCTTCTTTCCCAAGGACAGTCCCTTATCAGGTCATGTTTGCTGTGATTAAAAAAAAAATCCATATGTACAGAAGCATATATGGAAGAAAGTAACAATCACTCAAAACTTCTTCATTTAGAGATAATCACTTTGAAGTTTTTTATTTTTCCTTGCAATTCTTCCATGCTCAGTTTTCATAATTCAGATAATTCTATATTATATATGGTTCTTCATATATGGTTTTGAATTCTTGTTTTTTTCACAGTATGTTCTACCCTAAGCATTTCCCCAGGATATTAAAAGCCTCAATAAACATCATTTAAATGGTTGGCTAATAGTTTATCAAATAGATAAACTAGAACTTGATTTAATCCTTTCAGAAGTGTCAGATGTGTGGGTCATTTCCAGCTTCTCCCTATTACAAATAATGTTATGATGCCCTTCCTGTGCATAAATATGCTTGCATTTCTCATTTCCTTAACTACATCTTCAAGAGTGGAATTGAGTTAAAGGTATAAACATTTTAAGGCTTTCGTAATGTATCTTAGTTCATTTTTGAGGACTCATCTGCAAACCAACATTTTACATGTGGAGAGAAATACTATAATGAAAACATCACATTCAAGCATAGTCTAAGCATTGGTGGTTGTGGCTAGTGACTCAGGTTATTCAGCCAAGTAAACGTATATTGCACCTACTGCTTACAAGTGACTATTTTATGCACTAGAGAGATGTGGATAAGATTGGCAAGATGCTCCTCTCAGGGGGGCAAAGGATCTAGAAGAAAGATGAACAATATTTGATTAACCATAACATAAGAAAGAACAAAACAAATCCTCAACAAAAGTGAAAGTGGGGGGGGGCAGTGAAACAATACTGTTGGGGAGATAAGTTGTCATATTACAGTCTCATAAATACCCTGGAGGGCACTAAGATCCTTTGTACAATCAATACTGGCAGTACATTTACGCCCAGTCTAGGATTTGGAAAGCGATTTTAGGATTTTACATAATTACCGAGGTTTATGGTTTTCACAGCTTTGCTTTTATGATCTTCTGTTGGTCATCACTGTGGTTTCCTTGATGCCAGTTCCCTGTTTCCTGTAGAGCCTCCTTTCACAGCAGCCCTCTCTGCTCTGTGGGCTTGAGAACTGCACTGTCTTCAAGGCCAGGACCACCTGTGTTACTTGCTGGTGGAGGCTGTTTGCAGCTGCCCCTGAGAAGGTTCTGGTGAGTGGAGAGAGACCAGACCTGCCTTGGTGGCTTCCAGCAGAGTGTGCTTTTTCTACTGCTCAAAGGTGAAGGGACCCAAACGCCACCACCAAACCAGAATCGCTTAAAGACAGTGTGGGGTGATGGCCCTGGAGTCGAAAGTTCTGAATTTGACCTTTGGTTTCCCCACTTAGCAGCCATCTAACCTGAACAACCTATTTCAACTTCTCATCTTTCTTTCCTCAACTGTGAAACAGAGCCAAGAGAGATTATGAAAAGACAAAAAGGTAATGGATATGAAAACACTTAAAAACAGAAAACTGTCTTTGAAATATTAGCATTTATTATGTTTTTAAAAGTTTAAATGAAAGATTTCCTAGTTCCTCTTCTCGGAACAAATTTTGATGTCCTTGGGGGCTCGGGGGTGTTTTGATTTATTCTCTGTTTATTTTTAAAGGCATGGTTTGAAGCAATGTGGCAGAAGAACCATTTTTCTAGCTTCATTGTGTCATGGGGGAGGCAGACTGTGGCTAGCTGAGAATACGTTTTTGTGTGTGGCTAAAGTTTTGAAAGTTGAGGGGAAATTTGTACAAGGAGGGGTAGGTGGGAATGTTTCTTTAGGGCTTACAGGTTGATACCAGGCTCCACTCCATGACCCCGCAGACCTCCAAGCCCTGGGCAATTACCTTGCACCCATCCTCCTTAAAGAGGGCATTCGGGAAGCAGATGTGAACATGACGGGGTGGGGGTGGAATCCAGCCAGGCTTACGGACAGACAGAGCTCAAAAGATGTTCTAGCAGAGATTTGCCGAAAAGAGCTGCTACGTCATGAGCCTAAGAAGAAACCTGCAGAATTGTTGTTTATCCCACTTTTATTGGATGGGAAAAAACACACAAAAAACATACTTTTTATCCACAAAGTGAGCGAAACATTACCCTAAGTGATTTAGTTAGGCGCACCCGGAAGCCAGCTCAAAGAGATGCTCAGGGAAGAGACAGAAGTGACTAGGGCATGCTCCCCAGTAAATCTCCCCAGCCCCTCGTCACCAGCCGGCCGCATCACCTGTCCTCCCACAGCCCGGAGAGCAGGACAGAGGCCAGCACGGTGCCGCCCTCCACCCACTCGCTCTCCCCACCCGCCTGCCGTCAAGGACCCTCCCGGCTCACAGCAACCTCTAAAGACACCTGTGACATAAGGCCACCCCCTCCCGGCTGTGCTCTTTCCTCTAGCTCCACCTCAGGGCTGCTCTGAGATGCCCACGCCTGCCTGTGCTTGCACGAGAGTCCAGGCAATTCCCGGGACACCCTACACATAACTCACTTGCTATCTGTGAACTCCCAGCCCCACTGGAAGCACGTGGAGCTCGCCCGCCCCACCCAGGAGGGGTATTCTCAGAGGGACTGCAGAACGACAAGGGTCAGTGCAGCTGAAATGACAATCCATTAGGTGAATAACAATAATGATAAGGGTGAGAGCTATTGTCTCCTAAGGCGCCTTCCTATTTGCAGGTGCTTTCGTCCCCATCGTCCCCTTGACTCAGCAGCACTCGGTGAGGAAGAGAAGCAGGAGCTATCAGCGCCACGTTGCCACATTGCAGACAAGCGTGGAAAGCTGCGAGGAGTTACGGGCCGCAGCAGAACCCAGCCGTTGGGGTCGCTGGTGTTTGGGGCGTCTTCAGCCTCTAGCCACAGACAGCGAGCCCTGGTGGGAGCAGGAAGGACAACCCTGCCCTGCTGGTCCCTGTCCACAGTTCCAGGCCAGCCTGGCCAGCAGCAGCGAAGCCAGGCAGGCCCGCCTCGAAGTAAGGGTAGCGTGAGCCTCAAAACCTCAGCATACAGAGAGAGCCCTTTGTAAAACATAATGCCCCTGAGAACAACACGGAGTGGGCTGCCTGATCAGACACTCAGGTCAGGCGAGGCACGGCTGCGACTAACAACAGACATAAAGGCTAAGCTGCAAGAGCTATAAACCTCACAGAGAGCAGTAAAACCACACTCCAGATCCTCCCAACTGGGCATAAATGTACTGCCAGTACTGATTACACAACCAAACAAATTCAACTCTCTTCCCCATGGTGTTTCCCTCCGCTTCTCCCTTGCACCCTAAGAGACAGGATTTGCCACGTGTAGTTTGTTCGTTTTTCTTCCGACAGTGGAAAGAACCTGGCGTGGAAGGCGGCTGCGCCAAGAGCAGACATGGCCTTGGACCTGCGGCTGTGAGGAGCTTGCACCAGATCTAAACACTGGGGCTGCCCCCTCTCGCAGAGGCAGGGGGACTAGGGAGGACCACCCGTCTAGCACCTCCCCTCAGGCCTGGCAACCGCTCCCCAGACTTCACCCACTCTGGCTGATGGGGACCCAGGGGCCCTGAGACTGTCCCAACCCCACATGGACTGTCCCAAGCCCAAACGTGGGGGTCCACTTCTCAGTACCATCTTGCTGTTTGCCCCTTCCCTTTCTAGCTCTAAAGTTCTGCTCCTCTTTTGAAGAACTCAGTTCTCCTACTGACATCAGAGGTAAGGTCCAGGGGGCCCGATAGTCGGCCTCAACGCAACCTGTCCTCTTATACCAGGTTCTTGACTCCGCTAGAGGAAAAAATTCAAGGGCAGAGTCACAGTAGAAAGTGAAAACAGGTTCAATATAACAGATAAGAAATACATGTTCCACACAGAGAGTGTGGCATAGCTCCAGAGACTGAGCAGGGCCCACACCAAGTTTAACACTAAAGTAAGGAAAACAAATTTCAGTACAGAGTTCAGGCTGGCTCAAGAGCCTGAGCAGCCCCTTGCTGGAAGTAAGTCTGATACAAAGTAAAGTATACACA
>NW_007726202.1:958579-962670 GCF_000696425.1 Galeopterus variegatus
TTTAGGTACCCCCACCCCACATGGGCTAAATCTGGATTTGCATGGAAAAGCCTAGGAATCTGCACTTCATACAGACTCTCTAGGTGACTTACATACTTTACAATGTTCTAGAATCACAGCTGGTTCAAACAGTACTGAGACCATCACAATAATAATAATCATGACCACCACAATATTGATGTGATAGCTCCAAAGGCAAATCTTTTCTCCTCTCCACTTAGGAGCTCAGCAAGGCACTAGTGCAGCAGGTCTGAGCTAACTCAAAGCAGAACTTCTAGCCACAGAGCCCCAGAGGTTCCCCCTCCTCAACCAGGGAGCTCCACTGACCTGTAGATGTCCCCTGCCCTTCAGTCCCTGTCATGAGGCAACAAAGGTCAGGCTACCGGAGCTCTTTCCATGGCATGTACAGATCTGCAAGGTCCAGCCCAAACATGCCTCTCTTTCATTTATTCAACAAACATCTACAAAGGAGCTCTGTGCCAGGCATTGTGTTGGGCAGCAGCAAGAGGATGGTGAAGATAAATAGGCATGGCATCCAAAAATGGGTCTCAGTAAAAAAGAGGCTAAGCACTGCTCCTCTGTCCCATGGACAGAAATTAGGTTGGAAAAGCCTTCAGATTTGGACAGAAAAGCAATTTCTTCTTCCTACATAGGAGATGGAAAAGGAAAGAGCTCCTCATCAGGGTGGCCCTGAAGGGGATACTATTACCGAGCAAGGGCTCGCTGCCTAACCTGCATAGAAGCCAATACTATGGCAGCAGTCTTTTGAGAGAGGAAAGAGCTCCATTGCAAAGCCAGCCAACAAGGAGGCAGGAGGCAAACTCAAACCTGCCTCCTCAACCTGGGTTTGAATTAAACTTTTATGGGTTAGGGGAACAGGTTGGTATGCAGAAGCACTGGCAGGGTAGGCTTTGATTTGTAGGCATTAGCACTGGAACTATCTGCACAACAGACCCTTGCTTTTGCAAGGACTCTGGCATTTCAAGTTCCGGTCATGTCCTGGCCTCCTTGGTTATGTGGGAGAAACATTGATTCCAGGTGTTATTTGGAGGTCAAAGCTTCTTCTATTGTGTATGCCCAGGCTGCATGACTTGCAAAATTTTTGCTCAGCTCATCTGTAAGAATTCTTAAGCCATAGTGAGGCAATAGGCCTGGTTTGAGTTGGTGACATGGCTACAATACTAGGGAACATATGCTTAAAAGGGCTCTAAAAATGTGTCTCACAATCTTCCATTTGACTTCAGCCTTGGATGGGAAATTTCATAGAAAATGGCTGTGTTGGGAAAATAGAGTAGTTTGGTCAGGGCCCTTGCCTTGGGTCCAGTTGGATGTGGTTCAGCATCCTTTGTAAGCGAATTGTGTGTGTGTGTGTGTGTGTGTGTATGGAGTTAGTGCACTTGTGCACCAATGTATCTTTTTAGTTTTGTTGCTATTCTTGTGTTCTTGAGAGAGAGACAGAGATGGAGTTAGCGCACATGTGCACCAATGTATCTTTTTAGTTTTGTTGCTATTCTTGTGTTCTTGAGAGAGAGACAGAGAGAGAGTTTTAGTGAGGCTGGCGTCTGCCTTGCGTCTGCCTCGGGCATCCACCTGGCGCAGCCATGCTTTCCAACCTATGGCTCCAAGGACATTTTGGCCGGTTACCTAGCTCATAGACCTGCAGGAAGGAGTCTGGTGACCAGCCTGGAGTGTGTGGGGTCTGGTGACCCAGCCCAGCATATGAAGGGTTTGTGACCCAGCCTGTAAATGGGCTTGAGGGGTCTGGGAGCTCCAGACCCAGCCCTAGCTCAACAGTCAGCCCAGTCAGCAGGACTACCGGCAGGTAAAAGAGCCCAACAACTGGAGTGGTCGAGTAGCTAGACAGGCTGCCAACGTGGAAACACAAACATGCCCACTTTCTGGCTGGCTTGCCAGCCATAGAGCAGCCATTTGGAGACAAGATCATTTCTTGCTGCAACACACACACACACTCACACACACACACACACGCGCGCGCATCTAGGTGACCCAGAGCCCACTGGCGCGCGCGCGCGCATCTAGGTGACCCAGAGCCCACTGCTACTGCTGTGCTGTCCGAGGCTCCTGCATAGTCCTCCATCGTCCCTCTCCCCCTGTCTCATGCTCACCCTCGCACCCCAGTTAGGTTAGGTAGGTTTCTGCTCCCAGCACCTGAGCTGGCAGCACGCCCTCGTGAACAGTCCACCACTGACTAGCTGTGACACCTTGAACAATTTCCTTGATCTCTCTAAACTTCCATTTCTACTCTAACATAAGAAAAATAAGAGCTACCTCTTAGGTTGCATTGTGGATTAGAGACGGCCTTCATGACGCCAACCGTCACATCTACATAGTAGGTGCTTAGTGAACGGCAGGCATTGCTATCACTCCCTGTGCTCATTCAGCTAAAAACTTGTTGAGCACCTACTCTGTGCCAGTCCTTCCTCTAGGGACTAGAAATATGCCATGAACAAGACAACCATCTTATCCTCATGAAACTTTTCCATAATAAAAGAGATAAAGTACCTGTATTAGTTTGCTAGGGCTGTCATGACAAGGTACCACAAACTGAAACTGGGAGGCTTGAACAATAGAAAGTTATTGTCTTATAGTTCTGGAAGCTGGAAATCTGAGATCAAGCTATCAGTAGGGTTTGTTTTCTCTCTGCCTGCATCCTCACATGGTGTTTTCCCTGTGTGTGTGTTTCTGTGTCCAAATTTCCCCTTTTTATAAGGACACTAGTCATACTGCATTAGGGACCCCCTAATAACATCATTTTCATTTGATTACCTCTGTAAAGCCCTATATGCTAATAGAGTCACATTCCGAGGTACTGGTGGTCCACATTTCAACATATCTTTTTTCAAGAAGACATAATTCAACCCATAACAGTGCCGCTTTCTGTCCACTCACTTGGCCTCATTTGATTTGTGAGCTGAGTTGATTCCACACAGGCCTCCTTCTAATCCAGTTTAATCTCCTAGAATTCGAGGTATCCAGCATGCTCAGTGCCTTCAAGGGCCACCTCCAAGAACCATCTCTGCCCTTCTCTCTGCTCTCAAGAGACTCCAATATGGACCTCTTCCTGTCTCAAAAGAGAGACTGCATGATGCCCCACAGGGGCTCAGGTCCTAGCCCTGGCTCTTTTTCCAGTGTCTCCAATTCGGGCCACCGGCCCAGTAAACATGATGCCTGGTGGGGGTGTCCTTGCCCCAGGAATTAGTCATAAGGGTTTCACTCCCTGCACCCTGTATTTCCTCTTTTACACAGTCATCTCATATAAATGAAGAAAGCATCTGTTTCGAAATCCACTGTCTCCTGCAGCTTAAGTTGGAAGAATGTTTACTTATTTAGCCCCAGGGAATCGTAAACATCTCACAGCCTCTGTTAACAGTTACTGCACAACACCATTCATTTTTAGCATCTAAAATTACAAAGCGTTCCCACCAGGATTCACCTCCAGTGGTTAACAGACTTATGGTCTCAGTTTTCCTTGTCTCAGGCCTCAGAGGGATATTATTGGTTCTGGTTTATCCCCTTCGAAAAAAACATCACCTGATGGGAAAAAGCAGAGGGACCAGCCACCAGAAAGAAGTCTTGTAGCAAAGTGTTTATAAATGCCCAAATGGAGGAAAACATCAATTATTAAAAAGGATCAGTGGTTGCCAGGGGTCGAGGGGAGGGAGGGATGAATAGGTGGAGCACGGAAGAGTTTGGGGACCGGGAAACTACTCTGTGTGATACTGTGGTGGTGAACACCTGTCATTATGCATTTGTCAAAACCCATAGACTACACAACACAAAGAGTAACCCTAATGTAATGTATGGACTTTGGGTGATAAGGACGTGTCAAAGTAGGTTCATCAATTCTAACAAATGTACCATTCTGGTGGGGGGTGTCTGCAGCAGAGAAGGCTGTGCATGTGCGGGGGCAGGGGGCATGTGGGCAGCCTCTGTACCTTTCACTCAATTTGTTGTGAGCCTAAGCTGCTCTAAAAAATGAAGACTATTTTCAAAAAGTCAATTACTGTTAAAAAAAAAAAAAAGAAAGAAAGGCAATCATTAGATTTGGTTTAAAGCAAAGCTTCCTAAAT
>NW_007726202.1:963011-965034 GCF_000696425.1 Galeopterus variegatus
GGAGCCCACCCCCAGACCACTCCCGCCCCCACCCCTCAACCGACTTTCTTAGTCCATGTGTGCTGCTCTAACAAAATACCACAGACTGGGTAATTTATAAACAACGGAAATTGTTTTTCATAGTTCTGGAGGCTGAGAAGTCTGAGATCAAGGTGCCAGCAGCTGTGGCACCTGGTGAGGGCCTGGTCTCCACTTCCAAGGTGGCCCCTATTGCTGCAGGCTCTGGAGGGGACAAACATTGTCATCATGTGGCAAAGGGGACAGAAGGGCAAGAGTGTTCCCTTTAGCCTTGAGCCCTTCTGTGAGGGCACAAATCCCATCCGTGAGGGCTGAACCCTCATGACTTAATTACCCTCCAGACGCCCCACCTCTCAATGCTGCTGCATTGGGGATTAAATTACAATGTGAATTGGGGGGGGCACCATCATTCAGACTATAGCACCTACTGAAAATCAGAATCTTAATAGTAAAAGGAGAAAATCTGTATTTTTAATGAACACCAAGAAGAGAGTGAAGCACGACAGGTTTGGAAAGACATTACAGCCCCAGGACAATCACTTCCCTCTTCCGCATGTCTCTGAGGGCCCTGCTTCCCCAGCCCCCAGCCCACTTCTCTCCAGGCCTCTTTCCAGCCCACTCGGCCCATTGCAGTGCCCTTCCTATGGGTCTTCCTGTCCCCTCACGGAATCACTGCACTGCCTCTTTCTTGCTATAGCCTGTCCCCCTCCTGATGTCCTGCTGAGTCAGTCACCTCTTTCTGGGGCCCACAGCACCCTGTGCTTCCCCCTGCAGCAGCACTTGCCATGTTCACTGTAATCATTGCTGGCTCGTCTGTCTCCCCAGCTAGGTGGAGAACATCTACAGGAATGTGCCTTTTTTCCAGCACCCAACCTAGATTCTGGCTCACCACATCCTTGTTGCCTGATGGAATGACAAACTGAACCCTCCCAGGCCCGTGCCAAGTCTCTGTGACCACCCCAGTGGGCAAACTCACTCTCTCACTGTCTCTGTCTTTCCATCTGTGTTTCTCTCGCACGTGTGTGTGTGCGCGTGTGTGTGTCTCTGCAGGTGCATATCT
This sequence comes from Galeopterus variegatus, assembly GCF_000696425.1. Classification (NCBI taxonomy): domain Eukaryota; kingdom Metazoa; phylum Chordata; class Mammalia; order Dermoptera; family Cynocephalidae; genus Galeopterus; species Galeopterus variegatus. The sequence continues at coordinate 964,090 of NW_007726202.1, forward strand.
CTCCCTCTCTCTGTCTCTCTCCCCACCCTGAACTCTTGGCACTGGTCTACAGCTGTCACTAGGAGTTTCTTCACAGTGCTGTAAACTGGTCCTTTTATTTTCCATTTCTCCACTTGTATCCCCCGAGAGTCAGGACCGTGCTTAGCATCCAATACATACCTGTAGAGGTTTGTGGATGGATTGGTTGGTAGAGACACTGGACAGTACAGAGGGAAGAACTCAGGAATGCAGAAGACCCAGATTCAAGTTTCAGCTTTACACTTACAGAGTGAACTTGCTACATAATCCAGAGCTCATTTCTTGACAACTGTGACTCGTAGCCTCCTTATTTGTAACTAGGGGTTACTGCTCTTTCTGTGATTCAGGTAAGTTAGACAGGGTGAGGGAGCAGTCTTAAAGCTCAGATGAGCTGTGGTTCCCTAAGTCTGCAAGTGCAGATGCATTCTGAGTTAGAGTGTAGCCCGACCACAGTAGCACGGTCACATAGGGCATTGTAATCACCCACAGATCCCAGAGCAAAGAGGAGAAAGGGGGAGGGAAAAGAAGAGGCACAACTTGTCAAATCAACAAAAGGCCAGCCACAGGGGCCAAAACCAAAACGCATTCACCCTCAGGTAGGGAGTCTGGGTCATGCCAAGGTATTGCCACCAAACCCATCACCCATCGGCTCTTCTGTTCAGCAGAACATTGGCTGGGGCAGCCAAGTCCCACCCCAGTAGCCAGACCTGAGCCCACTGCACCTCTGCTTGATCAATAAACTTTGAGAAAAGAAGGCTTGAGTGCAAGCCTGCCACCAGCCCTCATAAGCCAGCGGGTGTTGAAGTCTGGGCCCGCATGATGCATTGTAGGAAGGCATCAACTGCTTCCAGGAGAGGGGGCTGCTGGCTGAGCTAGCCCAGTGGAAACAATTGCCTGGAATAACCTGGAGGTTAACCAAACCTACCT
>NW_007726202.1:965649-966748 GCF_000696425.1 Galeopterus variegatus
GCTGAGCTAGCCCAGTGGAAACAATTGCCTGGAATAACCTGGAGGTTAACCAAACCTACCTAAACTGTTGAGGGGGGATAATACTCCACCTCAGGAGCAAGACTGTCTGAAAGGAAGCTCCCACGTGGTGCCCCTACCAAGACCTTGCCAGGATCCCCAGGAGGACACTCCTGTTCTTCCTCCCCAGGATCAAACAGGTTAGCTCACCCCACCTGGGGCTTTGCAAAGCACCCATCCCCTGCAACCCCTCTCTAGGCACCTGCATGTTAATTGCTACACTGCTGCTTGTTATTTTTCTACCTTAAGCTAAACTTTGGGCGGATCATAGGAGAAAAGCTGACACCAGGGTTGGCAGAGTGGGTGACTGCCTATTTGCTGTGACTTTATTCCATTGTCCTACAAACACCAAGTGTCTTGGTCAAAGCCAGCCTCTATGCCCAGAATGCCCACTGGCCCCTAACTCACCCAGTAGATTCAGGAATTTTACAATTAAAAGAGACCACTTGTTACCATTCAATATTCTATCTCTGGAAGAGAATTCACAGGAGGTCGCTACTAGTCATTCACACCTCAGTGAAATTATCTGCTCTGTTTCAAAGTCAGCTTTTATTTGTGGAAAGAAAAGAAAACTCCTAACCTTTCAAGATGCAGTTCAAGTGTGTCCTTGACAGAGGTTAGCTTTCGCTTGGAATGAAAACAGCTCCTTAAATTTTCATAGCTTGTTTTTATTGTCAAAGCACTATTTCTTGTGTTGTTAAGCATGGAAAGAAAGTACTATTTCCCCATTTAACAATCTAAGAAAAAAAAAACTTTAAAGTGTCACATTTAAGAGAGTCTGACTTTTTTATTTTGATATATCCTGAAAAGTATAAGAGAATTTTAAATTTATAAATAGTTGTGGCATGTTTAAGGGAACTTGATTTACTATAATTATACATTTACTGGATATGAGTAATTTAAATACTTAAGAGGATTTTGCTTTCTAACATTGTAAGTTTACCCTGCCAGGCCTATGAAGTGTTTAAAAACTAAACACGATAATTTATTAATGTGGTCAAAGAGGTTTAAGAAAATGTAATTAACTAAGTTTGTAAATGGG
>NW_007726202.1:967160-983724 GCF_000696425.1 Galeopterus variegatus
GCCCCTCTAATCTATTCTCAACTCAGCAGCCTGGGAGATCCTGTTCAAACAGAGTCAGATCGTGTTGTTCTCCACTTGAAAGCCTCCGAGTGAAAGCCACGGTCTTCACAGTGACCTTCAGGCCCAGTGCAAGCAGGCTCCTCATCCTGTCCTGTGCTCTTCTCTATTACCCAGCCCCAGCTCATTTGCCCCCTTCTGTTCCTCAGATGGATACACTCCATCCCTGGGCCTTTTTGCTCCAGCTGTTCCTCTGCCGGGTCGATCCTTTCCCAGATGTCAGCATGGCTCCCTCAGGGGTAGGCAGGATAATGGCCCCCATAGACGTCCATTTCCTAATCCCCAGAACCTGTGAATATGTTAGGTTACATGGCAGATGGAATTGAAGTTGTCTTATGGGCTGAATTGCGTCCACCCCTCAAATTTATATGTTGGAATCCTAATCACCAGAACCTCAGAATGTGACTGTATTTGGAGACAGGGCCCGCTATGGTCTAAATGCTTGTCCACTCCAAAGTTTGGTCTATGGCCATATCAGCCTGAACGTGCCCAATCTTGTCTGATCTCAGAAGCCAAAGTTCATATGAAAGCTTGATCCCCAGTGTGGTAGTACTGAGAGGTGGGGCCTTTGGGAGGTGATTGGAAAATGAGAACTGTGCTCTCATAAGTGGATTAATCAACCCATTCATTGATTAATGGGTGAATGGATGAGTGAGTTATGATGGCAGGGGCACTGGTGGCTTTATAAGGAGAGCAAGTAGGCACATTGACACAGTTTTGCCCTGTTGCCATGTGATACACTGGACCACCTCAGGATTCTGCTGCGAGCCTCCACTGAGGAAAAGGCCCTTACCAGATGTGCCCTCTGGATCTTGGACCTTCCAGCCTCCAAAACTGTAGGAAATAGATTTATGTATAAATTACTCAGTTTCAAGTATTCTGTTATAAGTAACAGAAAACAGACTCATATAGGGTCTTTAAAGAGGTATAATGAGGTCATTAGGATGAGCCCTAATCCAATATGATGGGGGTGCTTATAAGAAGAGGAGATTAGGACACAGACATACACAGAGAGAAAACACCTTGTGAAGACACAGGGAGAACATGGCCATCTAAATGCCAAGGGGAGAGACCTCAGGAGAAATGAATCCTGCCAACACCTCGATCTCAATCTTCAAGCCTCCAAAATTGTGAGAAAATAAACTTCTGTTGTTTAAGCTACCCAGTCTATAGTACTTTGTTATGGCAACCTTGGCAAACTAATACAGGTTGTAGTTAGCTAAGCGTGAGATAAGAAGATTATCCTTATAAAGGAGAAAAAAAAATATTTTCTTCTAGGTTTTCTGAGTTCTTAGTTGGGATGGTCCTCTTTAACAAAAGATAGATTAACAAGAGAAAAACAAATAGAAGTTTATTAACAAGTATACCTTGTACTTTAAAGTGTCACATTTAAGAGAGTCTGACTTTTTTATTTTGATATATCCTGAAAAGTATAAGAGAATTTTAAATTTATAAATAGTTGTGGCATGTTTAAGGGAACTTGATTTACTATAATTATACATTTACTGGATATGAGTAATTTAAATACTTAAGAGGATTTTGCTTTCTAACATTGTAAGTTTACCCTGCCAGGCCTATGAAGTGTTTAAAAACTAAACACGATAATTTATTAATGTGGTCAAAGAGGTTTAAGAAAATGTAATTAACTAAGTTTGTAAATGGGACTAATTTTAATCTACACCCAGGAGTTAACTGAAAATCAACGAATAAGTGAAAGTTTTTGTTCTTATTTCTTTATGAGTCCTGAGATATATAAATAAAAAACTTGACCATTGACTTTAAATGCATAAAGAGAACCAACCTTTCCCATTTGAATTTGGGTGTCTAACAGGGCATCCAAGGTGGAGCTGCTTATCTCCCCATGGTCTCCCCATCTCGGTAAATGTCAACTCCATTCTTCCATTTGCACAAGACAAAAAAACCTTAGCCATCCTTGACTCTTCTCTTTCACTCACACCAATGCAAGAGAAAATCCTGTTGACCTTCAAAAGACATCCAAAATCCAACCATGTCTTAGGCCTCCCCTGCTGCCTCCCAGCTCAAGCCATCATCCTCTCTCCTGGATTATTGCAGTCACCTCCAAATGGTCCCCTGCGGCCATTCTGCCCCTCTAATCTATTCTCAACTCAGCAGCCTGGGAGATCCTGTTCAAACAGAGTCAGATCATGTTGTTCTCCACTTGAAAGCCTCCGAGTGAAAGCCACGGTCTTCACAGTGACCTGCAGGCCCAGTGCAAGCAGGCTCCTCATCCTGTCCTGTGCTCTTCTCTATTACCCAGCCCCAGCTCATTTGCCCCCTTCTGTTCCTCAGATGGACACACTCCATCCCTGGGCCTTTTTGCTCCAGCTGTTCCTCTGCCGGGTCGATCCTTTCCCAGATGTCAGCATGGCTCCCTCAGGGGTAGGCAGGATAATGGCCCCCATAGACGTCCATTTCCTAATCCCCAGAACCTGTGAATATGTTAGGTTCATGGCAGATGGAATTGAAGTTGTCTTATGGGCTGAATTGCGTCCGCCCCTCAAATTTATATGTTGGAATCCTAATCCCCAGAACCTCAGAATGTGACTGTATTTGGAGACAGGGCCCGCTATGGTCTAAATGCTTGTCCACTCCAAAGTTCAGTCTATGGCCATATCAGCCTGAACGTGCCCAATCTTGTCTGATCTCGGAAGCCAAAGTTCATATGAAAGCTTGATCCCCAGTGTGGTAGTACTGAGAGGTGGGGCCTTTGGGAGGTGATTGGAAAATGAGAACTGTGCTCTCATAAGTGGATTAATCAACCCTTTCATTGATTAATGGGTGAATGGATGAGTGAGTTATGATGGCAGGGGCACTGGTGGCTTTATAAGGAGAGCAAGTAGGCACATTGACACACACTTTTGCCCTGTTGCCATGTGATACACTGGACCACCTCAGGATTCTGCTGCGAGCCTCCACCGAGGAAAAGGCCCTTACCAGATGTGCCCTCTGGATCTTGGACCTTCCAGCCTCCAAAACTGTAGGAAATAGATTTGTTTATAAATTACTCAGTTTCAAGTATTCTGTTATAAGTAACAGAAAACAGACTCATATAGGGTCTTTAAAGAGGTATAATGAGGTCATTAGGATGGGCCCTAATCCAATATGACCGGGGTGCTAATAAGAAGAGGAGATTAGGACACAGACATACACAGAGAGAAAACACCTTGTGAAGACACAGGGAGAACATGGCCATCTAAATGCCAAGGAGAGAGACCTCAGGAGAAATGAATCCTGCCAACACCTCGATCTCAATCTTCAAGCCTCCAAAATTGAGAGAAAATAAACTTCTGCTGTTTAAGCTACCCCGTCTATAGTACTTTGTTATGGCAACCTTGGCAAACTACTACAGGTTGTAGTTAGCTAAGCGTGAGATAAGAAGATTATCCTTATAAAGGAGAAAAAAAAAATATTTTCCTCTAGGTTTTCTGAGTTCTTAGTTGGGATGGTCCTCTGTAACAAAAGATAGATTAACAAGAGAAAAACAAATAGAAGTTTATTAACAAGTATACCTTGTATACGAGGGTACTTCTAAAAGTTCGTAGAAAAGTAGCATTGTCAGATAATATGAATCTTTGCATGAACGTTTTGAAGTACCCTTGCATACATGGGAAATACTTGAGGAAAAGTGAGTAAATCTCCAAGAGATGGCTTTGAGTTCAGGCTTAAATAGCATCTTCAACTGAAACAAAGAAAGAAGGGTGTTCCAGGAGACACTCTTACAAATGGAGATTTCCTTTAGAGATGTAAATTTCCCTGACAAAAATGTAACATCTACTCTTTGTTTTCAGAGTTTCTCCTGTGTCTACAGTTTCTTAAAATAATCAGCTCAAAATAATCCTTATGCTAAAGAGTCATATTTTAGGATGACATATTCCGGTCTCCTACAGTCATATTTTAGAGTGGCATATTTTTGGTCACCACTATTTAACCAGTCTCTAAAATGTTCCAAATTTTCCTCACCAGCATCTAGTCTGTTCCTCTAAATTCTTCCAGTCTCTCCTCAATACCCAGCTCCAAAGCCACTTCTGAATTTTCAAGTATTTGTTATATTTGTACCAATTCTCTGTATTAGTCCATTTCTGTTGCTTATAACAATATACCTGGAAATTTTTATGAAAATGAAATTTATTGCTTACAGTTTCAGAGGCTGGGAAGTCTAAAGTCCAGAGAATTTTCAAGTATTTGTTATATTTGTACCAATTCTCTGTATTAGTCCATTTCTGTTGCTTATAACAAAATACCTGGAACTTTTTATGAAAATGAAATTTATTGCTTACAGTTTCAGAGGCTGGGAAGTCTAAAGTCCAGAGAACACTTCTGGTGAGGGTCTTTCTTGGTGGTGGCTTTAGTGACACAGGGTATCACATTGCAAGATGGTGGAAGCAGAGAGAGAATCTCACATGTTCTCCTTTTAAAGCCCTCAGGTCCATGCCCTTGATCACCATTATTCATCCATTCATTGTGGCATGGTCCTCAGAATCTAGTCACCTCTTCAAGTCCCACCTTTCAATTATCATAATAGGATTTCCCACACTCAACAGTTACAGTGGGGATTAAGCTTCAATGAGTTGGCAGTGGGGGTGGCATTCAATCTACAGCAGTTTCTCTCTGACCTTCTATGAACATTCTCCCTTGAAGCAAGCCATAGAAACAGCAATCCCTCTTCCCCAAGTGGGTCATAAAAACCAGAACCCTTTTTCCTGGCCATAATGACTAAAACTATATTCTAATCTTCCCCTTGCCTTTCTGTCTTGGAGCTGGCCATAAAGAAATTATCTGATTGTAGGTCATAAGATCTCCACTCCAGAAATGGTCCTGCCTCATACCCAGGAGGAAGGAATGCTGTGCAGAGAGGCCAAGAAGAATCTGAACAGACAGACATTGCTGGGTTTTCCCAATTAGTCTATTAGCATCAGGTCATACTTTTTGTCCAATCACATCTCTACATGGCTGTCCCTGCGTCATACAACCTAAGCATAAAAATGGGCAGTTTTTCCTATATCTTTGTGTCTTCATTCTAAAGGCTCCTATGCCACGTAAAATTATGATCAAATAAATTAGTTATGTCTCTTTTCTCTTTTAATCTGTTTGTCAGCTGATTTTTCAGTGACCTTTCAGGAGTTTGAAGGGGAAGTCTCCCTTGGCCCCAACACTTGGTAAGGCAGAAATCAACTCTTTTAATTTACATCAGCTCCACTTCACAAATGACAAAGTGGAGGTGCTGGAGCCCACTTTTGAATTCTGTCCTCAGCTCTCAGGCCAGCTCCAGCATCCAGTTGCAGATGATGCTGTTGCTAAATCTGCTGAAAGGCTTCCATCCCTAGTTCTGCCTTCCCTAAATTGACTTGTATCTTGCCTCTTGTTGCAAAGCTAAGCTAATATTAAATCTTACATTTGGCACACATTGAATTGCAATTGATTGTCACGTTGTGTCTCAGATTAGCTTTATTGCATTATATATTCAACTATGAACAGCTTGTTAAACCAGCGTACAGAATCACCTCTCACCTCCCTGCAAGCTTTAGAATGTTTTCAGGACTGTGAATTTCTTACAGAATTGAACAAACTTTTCATTGAACAACTGGCAACTTTCACTGGACAACTGATATTGAACAACTAAGGAAAAGAACCTCAAAAGCACTGTCTGCAAGGAATATAAATCACTAATGATCAATTTCAATGCCTTCCAATGCATCAATCATTTCAGTAATAAAACTGTTTGGGAAAAGACCTAAGGGTTGTGTCTCTTAATCTTACATTCCCAGAATCTGTTATTAAATATGTTCAGGTCAACAATGGGTTATGGATTAATTTGAAGAACGATTTAATTCCTCAAAACAATCAGCACTCTAGTGGAATTTATAAGTGGAATTGGACAGATTTGTCACTTACTATAGTCAGTCAGTAGAGCTGAGACATATGGGTGATTTTTCTCCAGTTAACGAATCTTTCAATACTTGAAAAGTAGTAACTTCTTAAGAATTGCAGTTATCTGAGACAAACAGTTTAGAGCAACTACAATTTTTCTTGCTTCAATATTCCACATGCTGCTGCTTCTCCAATGAAAGAGATCTTCCACATTTACTAATAAATTACTAAAATTGCTTCAATTTCTCTCTGCTCCTCCTCCAAAAAAGAAAATAAAAAGTTTAGCTAAAAGGGCCGGGCCGGTGGTGCACTCGGTAGAGTGCGGCACTTGGGAGCGCAGCGGCGCTCCCACTGAAGGTTCAGATCCCATATAGAGACCGGTCCGCTCACTGGTTGAGCGCGGTGCGGGCGTGACACCGAGGGTTGCGATCCCATTACCGGTCACAAAAAAGACAAAAAGGAAAAAAAAAAGTTTAGCTAAAAATTACATTGCAGTATCTTCACAATTTAGTACTTGATTGTCCACATACTGATTCATGACTGTCAGTACTGATTCCTAAGGACCCTAGGAGATCTCTAGCAGTAGAAATGCCACCAGAAGCTTTCCCTGAGTTCTCCCACATACCCTGATCAGTGTTTCTCAACCAGGGCGATTTTGCCCCCAGAGGACATTTGGCAATGCCTGGACACATTTTAATTGTCACAACTGGGTTGTGGTGGATGCTACTGGCATCAAGTGGGTAGAGGCCAGGATGCTGCTAAACATCTTACAATGCATGGGACAGTCCCCACAACATGGGATTATCGAAGCCAAATAGTAACAGTGCTGAGGTTGAGAAAACTCAATCTAGAATCATTCCAGGCATGTAATAAGTGCTCAAAAATGTTTGTTGGTGGAATACAACTGGCTTGTCTTCACTTGAAGACAAGGAGAGCTCAAAGTGGGGTGGGACAGGCAAGGCATTTATGGAGGAGATGGGGTTAGGAGAATCTTGGAGGAGAACAGCAGACATTCCAGAAAGGGAAAAGCCCTAGTAGCATGGCACTTGTGAAAGGTTAGAGAGGAATAACCCCCATCGGCTAAAACCCTAAAGAAACATTCCAGACCATAGGGATCTTAGTAGAATAGAACCCAATGTCAAATTTGAATGAGTAGTGTGGTTTTGTTTTCAAAACAATTGACATTATGTGTTTGTGGGAAGGGTAGTAAGAAAAAAATTACCTTTACACCACTTATATAAACAGTACCATATAAACTGATTTATATTAGCATTATTTTAAAGATAAAGAAACTGAGACATGGAGACGTGTAGCATAAAGTTTGGATTTTTTGCTTTATAATTTGGTAAATCTGCTATTTATGTCTTTTGACATGAATCAAGTGTTATTTTAGATAATACTGTTAATGTGCAGTATAATCTGGTGTTTACAGCATGGTTCCTGGTTGAGAAACTGTTCTGGACATGTGGGAGAACTTAGGGAAAGCTTCTGCTGGGGATCTCCTAGTCGACTATGGGCTGAGACTGGCTCCAACACTTAATAGCTCATGACCTTGGGCAAGGGCCTACACTTGTGACTATTAAATTAGTTCACAAAGGAAAGCAGGCAGAACAGGGCAAGACACACAGAATATCCTCAATCATATTGGTTGTTTTTATTATTGTCATACTTTTTATTAATGATGGTTCCTTAACCCCAGGCTACAAGTCTCTGCTGGATTTGCCATCCAAATAAGTAGCATCAACTCATCTGGAGGTGGGAAAATGGAGGAGAAAATAGCCAGCCCCTTTCTGGACTTTCCCAACTCTTTTCAATAGGATATTTTCACTGATTTTTCAAAACTAAAGGATTTCTATGTCACTATTTGAGCTGAAAACATTCTGTCCTGTAGCCTCCTTTCTAAAACAAGCTTTGAGAAGGCAGCTGAAAAATGATTCCCACTAGAGGGTGTGTGTGTGTGTGTGTGTGTGTGTGTGTGTGTGGTAGGAGGAGGAGGAGAAGAACAGGATGTACACCAGGACAGCGAGAAGTTTCTGAGCACACAGCATCATGTTGCAGGGGGCAGGGACTCCATCAGAGTTACCTCCCTGACTTTTAATGGCTCATTTTCCAGAGAAAAGCCACCAAGTCAGTAAATGGGGCTGGAGGCTCTGCCATTGAAAAGGACTGGACTGATTGCACCTAGAGAAGAGAAGTTAATGGGGTCTATGGTGGCTGCTTTCAAATACGTGAAGGGCTGATGGTGCAGACAGGAATTAAATATGTTACATGTAGGAACAAATTGCAGGGAGCAGGTTTCAGTACACCATATTGAATGTCTTTCTGCTACTTATCTAAAAACACAATTCACTGCTAAGGAGTAGCGATCTCCCCATCATTAGAGTTTTGCAAGCAGAGGCTGAATGGCCATTCTATGGGGAAGTTGTAATAATTTCAAACTTTAAAATGATTTCCAATTACTTCCTAAATTTAAAACTTACATTGCCTAGCTGGATGTGAGATTTAGGTCCTGTTTCCTTTCTTTACCTGCCCTAGGCTTGACTCCATACGAGGGATGGAATGAGTTTCCATCTCCAAGGCCAGATCTTGTTGATTGTCACTGGCTGTGACACTGGCCTGGAACACTGTGTTGAGAAGGTTTCCAAGGCTATGTGATGTGATCGATTGGTAATGTCTGGTAAGGACAAAGGAAGGAAGCAAAAGAGACCCATTTTTCACTCCTATTACATATGCAGCAGCTTTATAAAATAAGGATAATATTTTTAAATACTTTAAATCTAATTTCCCTTCTCAATAAGCAAAAATTTTCCCTTTTCACATTTCCTTTCCATCATTACAGTTAGAGCATGAGATTTATTGCCTCAGGGAAGGGGCAGTTGGATTTCCCTAGAACAAAGAGACCATGGGGTAGGGAACAAGTCAGTTATATTGTAGAGAAATTTCCACCAGACAGAAGGGAAAGCAGAAGCCCATCCAAGGAGGAAGTGGGGAGCTCTGGAAAGAGTGAACCTGGGAAGAAGGAGCTTCCTGAGACCCTTCCCTCCCCCCCACCTCTGAGCCTCACCTCAGGGCCAGAATGAGAGAAACCCCGGGTGGGATGAAGGGAAACCTGAATACAAAGGAGAATCCACCACACTTCCAGTTTGGAATTCCAGAAACCACCTCACACTGTCCCTGTGCCAACCCAAGGTGGCCACAGCAGGTCAAAAAGACAGCGTGACATGTATAGGAAGAGAAAGGGCTGGAGTAGGTGCTCTGAACGCTTCTGTTCACACTGGTATGGAAGTGTCTGGAAGTTCTCACATGAGGGACATAAGGGATGCAGAGATAAGAGCGAGGGGCCTGCCTCTGGTAGCCATTGTGAGACATCAGGGGAACAGATGGAGGACACAGCTGATTGTCAGAGGATCTATAAGGCCAGTGAAGTCTGAGATGGTGTTGAGTCAGCCTGAGGTGCCAAGGGAGCAAGGCCGGAGACACAGCACTGGGGATGTGTCAGCAGCAAGTGCGTGCGGACAGAGATCAAGGCTAGAAAGAGTCCCGCTGGAGGTCAGAGGATGCTGGCAGAGCAGCACAGCATTCTGACCAGGAGCCGCTCGCAGAAGCCGTGAGGACGTGGAAGCTTCCCTTGCTTGAAGGCACTGGGGGATGTGGGAGAAATTGGAGCCCCTCTGAAAGCCCCCACAGGAAGCCTGAACTTTAAATTGACTGACTGATTGTTCCAACAGCCATTTCAACCCAGAAGAGACTGAGTTACCTTTAACTGGCAAGTGTAAGTTGTAGCGTGGAGATGGAACCGCCCTTTCCAAATCTGAGTGTGGCGATATCAGCATCTCTACAATCCCCCTCACATACATACACACCGTGACTACGTGTGCGGTCAATTACAGGAACCTGACACAATGTAGCTAGAACAGATGGGTCTAGAAGGCCTCTCAAGAGAGGAAGGAAGAAAGAAGACAGCTGGGTGGGCAGAAGCAATGGTACTGCGGTAGGAGAGAGAGGGAGAAACCCACCTGAAGGATAACAGCAATAACTAACACTATTGAATGTTTCTTATGGAACAGGCACTTTGCATCCCCACTACTCCAAGTGTGGCCGGGAGACCAGCAGACATCACCTGGAGATTGACAGAAATCCAGAATATCAGGCCACACCCTAGACCCGAAACTGCATAACTGATCTCATTCAGTCTCACTTCTTTGTAATAGCATGTTGTTTTGCAGGAAACCCACTGAGCATGCACAGGGAAGGAAGACTGTGACCTTGAGTATCACAGGAACAAAGTTCCCCACTAGCCAGTGGAAACAAAAGGCTGGAAACTTAACCACCGGAGCCAATTCCAAAGCCGAAGTTCCTACTATGAGAAAGATCCGGTGCACTGACCAATTCAACTCTGTCGACTTGATACTTCCTTACTCCCCAACCCCTTAAAACATGCCCAGACCTTAGACTGTGGAAAGAGATTTGAGCCTTGCCTCCTGTCTCTGTGCCAGTCAACTTTGCAATAAAGCCTTTTCTTTTCTCAAAAACCAGTGCTGTAGTATTGTCTTCTATGTGCATCAGGCAGTGAGCCCATTGCTCAGTAACAGACTTATTGAATACTAACATGATCCCAGGTGCTTTATGTACACATTCAAGTTGAAGAGGTACAGCATTACATGATTTAACAATCAATTCAACACAACAATTCTATGAGTTCTAGAATATTCTCCCATTTTGCAGATAAGGAAGCTGAGACCCAGCCAAGTTCACAACTCGAGTAAGTGGTAGAGCCTAGACACCAATCCAAGCAATCTGACTCCAGAGCCCCCAACTTCACTGTACCAAAAACATAGGCCCCTTCACTGGTTTGTTTCTGGTCAAATGTACATTTACAATCGTGTTGATGCATGCCTAGAATGTTTTGGAATAATCAGTGGAGATAGAGCAGTGACAAGATTTCCTTTTCCAACATGTTTTCAAAGTAAAACACCAGATATTTATGATTCAATCCATGTCTGGGATTCTGCACAATCAAGTGCCCCCAGTATTTTAAGCTTCTGGGCCATTCATAGCTATCATGTCTAAATTGTTCTGCTTGTTCTAAATTTGCTCTGCATGTGTACCTTTCAAGATAAATTCTTTTAGCTGATAAACTCCCATTTTTTAATGCAAATGTGTTTTGAAATGTATCTCTTCAATCACTTCTCCTTCAAAATCATACTACAGCTGAATTACTCAAAAAGAATCCATCGTGAAGCTCAGAACATTTTCAAGCATCAGCCTATGGTGCTTTTCATCTAAAAAGGTGACTAACAGCTTGCTTAAGCTTATAACCAGACTTAAAGCTTAAAATCCCTGTGGAGTTTGCAAAGGGCATGGAGAAAGTGAGCCAAACCTGAGAAACATAAATGTCTTTGCACGCTGAGTTATCTTCCAGTCACGAAACCTGTCTGATTTTAAATTGCTATTACTCATTCCAGCTCCACAGCCTCTATTTTCATGATAGTGAGTTGAAAATCATTCCTCTTTTTGTTAAGAAAAATAAGAAATGACTCCTATCTAACAAATGTTAATTAGGCCATTCGATGTGGTAAGAAGAGTTGTGAAGTGAGACTAAACCATGCACTGCTATCTGACATCGAGGTGATAATTAAAAACATATATTTGAAAAAATGAATGACCTCTAGTCCCAGGTCTGGAATTTGCCAGCTTTGTGACCTTGGGGAAGGCCCTCTCCTTTCTGAGTTCATTCTCCTTGGACTCAATGATTTTCTGAGGTGATAATTAAAAACATATATTTGAAAAAATGAATGACCTCTAGTCCCAGGTCTGGAATTTGCCAGCTCTGTGACCTTGGGGAAGGCCCTCTCCTTTCTGAGTTCATTCTCCTTGGACTCAATGATTTTCTAAGATTCTTTCTCACTCCATGGGCTCAAATTTTAAATCCGATCTTAATTACGTGCTAAGTAAGGTATAGCATACTTAATTTGAAGGATGGCATACCAGTAAAGATAGTTAAGAAGATGACAAGACAGCATGGAAATTACTCATTATATAACATGGAACACAAAATGTTGTTTGTACTTTCTAAAACTATATAGGATTCTGTGGGCATTTGAACGAAAGCTGGAAGAAAGGAGGAGACGAAAACAGAGTGAGATCACAGGTGGGCGAAGTTTCCCTGTATTTTGATTTCCATTAATTTGCTGTTTGTCTGACGTTTAGAAGCCGCACTTTTGGGGAAGCATTTCTTCCTGTAACATGAAAGAACTGTTTGCCTGGTAGTTTGCTGTCATTTATTTCCTCAGCTTCCAAAGTGGTGTTGGCCAGGTTGATCTCATTGCTATTTATGGACTGTGTCACCTTCCAGAACTTCATATCATTTCCAAAGTTGTCCCACGCTTCTGTGCCAGGAGCAAGGCACACTCCCATCCTCTTAGCCCAAACCCACAACCACCTCCACACTCACTCTGCTTGCTTCTCCCTGCATGCTGGCCAGGAGAGAACATGTATTGGACAGAAGGGTCAAATCAGAGCAACTCAGGTGGGCAGGAACCTTGGAGTTTGCTCCTTCTTCCTCTGAGGCAGTCCATTTGGGGTGTCTGTCTGAGGAAGCCCTTCACTGCCCCACTTTGATCCACACCCAGGGCCCCAATAGCCATTCTGGGTGATGTGCTTCTGCTCCCCACCATGGCAACGTTTGATGGACCAGGGCTGAGCCCCTGACCAAGATGGCCAGTCTGAGCCTCTTTCCCAGCCAGTGCATCAGCATGGGTGCTATGGGATAGGCATATCACCCATGTGGACTATAAAAGCAGAGAAAGCTGATAGAGGGGCAGGACATCAGTGAGGAGGGAATGAGTCTGGAGGCCTTTTTGCTCCCTATTCCATCCTCTTTATACTGGACTGCTGCAGCCTGTCCTTGGGTTCTGTGAAACAGCCTGAATCCTTATAATAAAGTCCTCTCTCAGCTTATGGTAAGACAAATTGGTTTCTGTTATTTGCAATCAAAAGCATCCTAACTTGCTCCCTCAGTTAATTGTGGGAACCCGCCAGCATGCTGTGGGTGACCTGGCCCTGCCTAGAGGCCTGCCTTGTCTCCTGCTCCACATTTTGGCCACACTGGGCCCCATCTGGCAGTGCCCACACACCTAACTGCCTCTCATCTCTGGGCTTTGCTAGCTACTATGCCTGAAGGGCGCTAAGCTCCCTCCCCAGCTTCTCCAGGCTGCAGGGGTCTGCTTACTTCCTCCCTTACTTTCAGCCTTGCATATGATTAAAGCACTCAGACTGAGTGCTGCTGCCTGGATGCTGAGAACCGCTCTTTCTAATCTGTGCTGACCAGAATAGGCTTTGAGCTGTCAGAGAGCAGCCCTCCCGGGGCAACTAAGGGAGACACGTCTCAGTGCTGCAGACTGAGATGACGCTGATCATTAGGTTTGGCTGCATTCTGTATGTGTAAGGATTTCCTGAGCATCCAGATAAAGGCAGACAGTGCTCAGCACCCTGGTGCTTAATGAGGAATCAACGGTGTGGTGAAAAGTAGATGTAGGGACTTCTAGGTCACAACAAGTGAAAGAATAGAGCTCCTCTGCACATGCCTGGGAGAGGAACACCTCACCCCCCAAGAGATTTTCTGAAAACCAGCAAATGTGCACAATTCAATCCTCAACCTAGCTGAAAGGAATGGCAAATAATGCTTGTAACTATATTTAGTGCATACATAGTACCTCACAAAAGTCATCTAACATAGGTAGTATTATTATCCCTAATTTACAAATAAGGAAACTATGGTCGAAATTACACAGGGACAAATTGGGACTCTCGGTACAACGCTCATCTGCCTGGCTCCAGTGACTGTCCTCTAAGCCAGGGGTTCTCAAAGTGTGTTCCTTAGGCCAGCAGCATCAGCATCACTTAGAAGGAACTTAAATGCAAATTCTCAGGCTGGTCCAGACCTACTAAATGAGAAACTTTGGTGTCAGACCCTAGCAATCTGGGTTTTACCAAGCCCTCCAGGTGACTCTGATGCACATTCTAGATCCTCTGTACTCAATGTGGGTCTCAGCCCAGAGGCATGGGTACCACCTGGAAGGTGATTAGAAATGCAAATTCTCAGACCCCACCCCAGACCTAGTTAATCAGAATCTACATTTTAACATCTCCAGGTGATCTGTATGCATATTAAAGTTTAAGAACTAAAAAGCACTGCTCTTCACTATGAGGAGCATGTAATATAGTATAATTTTAATCCTGTTTGAAGTCCAGAAAAGAGGGGAGGAGAATCGGGAGGTCGACTGTTGAATTAAATTGACAAAGTACAGATTAACAGGTGAAAAGGCACACAAATATTGTCACTGTTTTTAATTCTACATACATGGGGGCTTCACAGGAAAAAAAGTGAAAAACCCAAAGAAGTGGTTTGGGTTAGATAGGTAGGCAGGTACCTATAAGTACCTATAAGTACCTACCTCAGGGACTTACACATCACTTTAACAGGTGTGAGCTGTGGAGAAGTGACTAGGCAAAGAAAAGAGGGTTTCAGCTTCTAGGGATGATAAATTCTGGAAGAGTAACTAAGAAATATATGGAGGAAACTAATGGAAGACCAGGGAGGGTTATGTTGGTAAAGTCTGTTTATGCAGACTCATCTCTGGGGCCAGCTCTCCGATTCCAGTGATGAGGCTTGCTCTCCGTATCCTGGTACAGGAGTGGGAGAAATTTATGCACTGCTCTTAGGCAGATAACAGGAAGGCAGAGAACTTTTCCTATATCTTTTTATTCTCAGTTGTCTTCAGCTCAAAATAATCTTTATGCCAAAGTGGAATATTTTGGGGTGGCATATTCTGAACCCCTTCATGAACAAGAGACAGGCGACTAGTATGGCTCATAAAGACAAAAAGGCCCAGCTTTGCAGCTTTCCCTTCTCCTGCCATAGAAGTTAAATTGCCTGATGGTGGTTAGAGTGGAAGTCACCATGCCTTACTGGCTGATAATGTAGAGAGAAATATAACTTTAATATGCGCAATTTGCTTCTGTAACAAATGCTTGCTAAAAACAGGAAAACATAACTAATGTCATTTTAAGTAAAGCAGCTTCTAAGGGGCTATGTAGAGGTCAGGCGGGCCCAGGCACCAAATTCCAGGAAGGGAGTGACCACCACCCGGTTCCAGGAACTGACCAGTTCCTTATCTAGAGGCCACCTGGCCAGACCACAGGAAAGATAAACGATTGACGGATGCGCTGTTCCTTATCAGGGTACCAGCCTGCTAAAGCCCACTCATAAATCTAAAGGTGCCTCAGATAACCAACAACTCATCCTGTTACAAAAGTCCGTCTAAAAAACTGTATAAAAAGCTCCTGTGTTAAAGGTTCGGGGCCACTTCTGTCCTGAAGATGAAGCGACCCCAGCATGCTGGAATAAACTCCTCTTGCTTGATTGCAACAGTCTCTGTCTCGTGGTCTTTTTGAAGTGAGCCATCCCGACGTGTGGGATTTGTGCACAGTGCACAGATCTTACAATAACAATCACCGTCTTTTTCTTATTTTCCAGCTATTGCTGTGCAAGGTATACTTTTATAAATAATCACTAAATTACCTAACCCCTTGGATGACTATTCATGTCATGGAATATAATGCAACTATTAAAATGATGCTGAGGGGTGTTGGGGCTCAGAAAAGTGACACCCCAAAGGGAAGACCTCAGATACAAAGTTTCTTTCTGACCTTCTCCTGCCCTCCTGTCTCTCAGGCTCATTCCCCCCAAGACAAGTTATAGAAATTGTGATCCCTCTTCTCCAAGGCAGGTCATAGAACCTAAAACCCCTTTTCCTCAAAGCCAGCTACAAAGACTAAAATTATACTCTAATCTCTACCCCCACTTCGACTTTCTGTCTTGGAGCTGTCCACAAATTCTCTGACCTACCTTATCTGATTGTAAGTCATAAGACCTCCATTCCAAAAAGGGACCTGCCCATACCCAAGAGGAAGGAATGCTGCACAGAGAGGCCAAGAAGAATCGGAGCGGACAGGCCTTGCTGGGTGTCCCCTCACTCTACTAGCATTAGGTCATACTTTTCTTGTCCAATCACATTTCTCCATGGCTGTTTCTGTTTCATAGAACTTAAGCATAAAGACGGACAGTTTTCCCTGCATCTTTGGGTCTTCATTCTGAAGCCTCCCATGTCATGTAAAACTATGATCAAATAAATTTGTTACGCCTCTTTCCCCTTTTAATCTGTTTGTCAGCTGATTTTTTCAGTGAACCTGCAATGGGTTGAAGGGGAAGTCTCCTTTGGTCCCTTCAGGGGGTTTAATCATTAATATGAAAAACTAATTACCTGTGCATTAAGTGGGGGCAAATGCAAGTGTCAAAATGATATGATCCAGCTTCTTAGGTATAGCTCCAACTGGTTATAAATGCATAAGCAGGCAGATGACAGATAGATTAATGGTCTAAAGATACAAAGGAGAGTGCAAGAGAACCAACAAAATAGTAACACTGGTTATATCTCAGAAGTAGGGTTTAGGGCCGGCCCGGTGGCGCACTGCTACAGTGCGCCACTTGGGAGTGCGGTGGCGCTCCCGCCGAGGGTTTGGATCCCACATACAGACCAGCCGCTCACTGGCTGAG
>NW_007726202.1:983734-990069 GCF_000696425.1 Galeopterus variegatus
TCTCTCGAGCCTCCTGGCCCAGCAGTGCCCTCATGTGGGGTTTAGCATGCTTAAATGTCATAATTTCTTTATAACCTACATCCTCCCTCTACTGCCAGCATTTCATTTGTGATACTTTATCTATGTTTACTGTCCCATAACCAATCATGGTTCATCCTTTTCTTGCTAAGTGTAATACTACAACATCTAGGCTCTCTTGGGCTACCTCCATTTCCCCAGATAAAAGTAAGTGCTTTAATTTTACATTTTCATGCTCCCACCTTCCAAAACTAGCTGCTGGCTTGCTTCTTCATTCCTGCTGTACGGCCAAGGCGGATACGAAAAAAGAAAAAAAAAAAAAAGAAGTAGGGTTTATAGCTACGTTTTATTTTCTTCTTGCTTATATATTTCTCTGAATTTTCAATTGACCTACCTTATTTTGTGATAATGAAAACCTGTTTTAAAATCTTATGTAACATTTTAATTCACTCTCCTCCTAGACACATGATTTTTCTTGAACAATTGAATGCTTGATTTTCTGTGTCTAACCTTTTTATTTTAACCATTTGGAGATGACATGACATGTCTATAATGTACGTCACAGGTCCTTGCCCCTGAAATGGTCTCTACTGATCATAATTAGCAATGCTGATGACACCAGTTTGTGATTACAGGCTCCATGACCATACTGTGGTATCCTCAGGTAATACTGAAGGGCCAGGTAGCACACTTTGCCCCTCAGTAAATGACCCCAGTTTGCTGTGTTTTTAATTCTTGGACCTTGGATCTGCTTTTAATAGTTTCTGCATCTTCAGGCATTCCTCATTATTTCTCAAAGTGTCTGCTATTACACGCTTTCTCCTCCTCTCTAATCTGTGGCTTCCAATATACTGAATCCTTGGAAATCAGATGAACTCTGTGGCATCACTGAGTGAAGCGTACAAGTAAATATTTTGTGAGTCAAGGCTTAAGGCAGCTTTCCTACGAGGAGGGCGTGTGAGCTTTCATCTGTGGGCTTTGTTGCCATCTCAGCTGCACATGGCCTTTCAGGACTTGTTCTTGGTTCCTGAATGTATTCTAAATAGGGGAAGTTGCTAGAGAGCAGAGTTCTGCATAAGTGAAGTGGCCGTGTTTCTGGTAACAAACAGCTATTTGATTAAGAAATATCATGACTCTGGGGCCGGCCCGGTGGCGCACAGTGCGCCACTTGGGAGCGTGGCGGCACTCCCGCCGAGGGTTCGGATCCCACATACAGACCAACCGCTCACTGGCTGAGCAAGGTGCGGGCGCGACACTGAGGGTTGCAATCCGTTGCCAATCACGAAAAAAGACAAAAAGGAAAAAAAAAAAAAAAAACTCATGACTCTGATTCTCTGGACATCTCCCTCCAAGAGAAGGAGGCTGCAGATGGCAAGAACAGAGCCAACTAGCCAACTGGGGTCCCGTCTACCCCCATCAAAGTGAGGTTATGTAGGTTCACCACCTAGTTATGAGATTCGCCAGATGGCAAGCCTGAGTAACTGCTCAGAAAGAGAGTAACCACCCAATCCATTAGCCTAGCACAGTAGACACCGTTAATTTAACAAGTGATGTGTGCAATAGTACATAACACGGGTAATGAGGCATCGTAGAGCCATTGTAAAGGCAGCCATCTGGGCTCGTGTTGAACAGCCCTGTGCACAGTGGCCATGGGAACAACCCAGTGAGTTTTGCGGGTCAGGGATGAGGCGGCAGTGTGGGGAAGGGGTGGGGCAGGGTGGAGACTCGGGTGGGGAGGCAGGAGGCAGGGTGTGTGCCCGCATGCATGGCTGTCCTCCGCACCAAAATA
Organism: Galeopterus variegatus; assembly: GCF_000696425.1. NCBI lineage: Eukaryota > Metazoa > Chordata > Mammalia > Dermoptera > Cynocephalidae > Galeopterus > Galeopterus variegatus. The sequence continues at coordinate 985,542 of NW_007726202.1, forward strand.
GTTTTGGCCTAGAAAGTTAGTTTCTTCCCTCTCTAGGACGCTGCTGACTCTGGCCAACGTCACCTTGTTCGCAGAGATTTTCTTTGTTAACTTTCAATTTTGGTGAAAAAGGAATGATATTTTTGTACCAATGCAGGAAGAATAGAAATGTGACTAAAGATGGTTTTGAATACCTTGACAGTTCTAGTGCAACTCTGACAGTGACAAAATTGGCTTATCTTTAGCAAATGGAATGTGTGTCAGGGTGGGGTGGGGCCAGGGAGGGCTTGTGCACTTGGCTGTCCTCTGGAACAGGCTCCCGATGGAAAAGCTCCAACTGGCCCCCCTAGGCCTACAAGTTAAGGGGCTGACGGACATAGGACAGGAGCACCATAAAAAGTGAGGCCCAGAAAGAAAAGCAGGTGAACCAGGCTGTGCCCAGCGTCAGGGACTGTCAGCTACATGGGGGTGGGAAACACTTCTTGTCATCATGTGTGTCCCTTCATGTTCCCCCTCACTCCCCACAGTACCCAGCACAGTGCTGCCCAAATCTAGCAGTCGGTTTCATGTCTGTGGTAGTCAATTCATCTGTTCAGCAGATATTTACCAGTGGCTGGCACTAGGAACGTGCTGGTAAACAAAACAGAAATAGGTCCTTCCAGCTGGGACTGAACAGTTCCACTGCCAGACTAGAGTGTTTGCAGGGGAGACGACTTGGGATTGTTCTTTTTGTTGTGCCTCTCTCGTGTGCCACGCACTTTTCATAGGTGTAGATGAGGCTGGGAGATTTTATGCCCATTTTACAGATGAGTAAAATTTGTGTTCCTCTGACACAGCATTCCACGTATAAGAATATATTTTGAGGAAATACTCTTAGTGTGGTTAAGATTTTAGACAAAAAGATGTTTGCTGGTAAGTGTTTATAATAGCTGAAAAATGAAATCAGCCTTAAGTATTTAGGAATGGTTAAATTAACTATGGCATATAGTTCAGCAATTCAACAGGTTGTAAGGAATGTTTAATTACGTTTAAAAATGTTTATTACGGGCCGGCCCAGTGGCGAACTGCTACAGTGCGCCGCTTGGGAGCGCAGCGGCGCTCCCGCCGAGGGTTCGGATCCCACATACAGACCGGTTCCCGCTCACTGGCTGAGCGAGGTGCGGGAGCAACACCGAGGGTTGCGATCCCGTTGCCAGTCCCGGTCCGGTACGGGCGCGACACTGAGGGTTGCGATCCGTTGCCGGTCACGAAAAAAAGACAAAAAGGAAAAAAAATTAAAAAAATAAAAATGTTTATTACATAATACTGAGTGGAAAGGCAGGATAAATTTTTGAGCATATAAAATAAACCATGCAAGTAAACCAATAGAGTGGAAGAAATGATGTCTAAATATTAATGGCAATTATAGTGTTGGGTGGGGATCCCACTTCTGTGCGATTTTCTGCACTGTCTACATTTGTTTCTCCATCTTGCCTCACCCCATAACTCACTTTATAGAAGGAGGGACCAAGACTTCACTCTTCACACTGTCAAGTACTTCAGAAATCATAAAAAATAAGCAAACACATCTAGTAAACATCTTGCTACTTCTATATTTTTCTGTCCACTTGGCTTTAGCAAAGTAGAATTGTATGAATACATTTCAGAATACAGATAAAGGGAAAATGTTCTAAAAACAAGGTTAAATGCTGTAAAGTCTGTTTGACCATCCAGATTAAGGCAGAATGCGTTCTGGTCAGACCAGTCATGATGCCTCAGTTAAAAATTAAAGTGGAGGCTTCTGTTCTAAGAAGACGGAGTAACCATCCCTCTCTCTAATTCTCCCATTAATTCCAACTAAAAACCCTGGGCATTATATATAAAACAAAGATAAGAAAACTTGAAAGGTACAGAGAAGAAGTCAGGTTAGCTAGCGACCTCAGGACCTGAGGAACAACACAGTGGTGCATTTCCTGGGTTTTCTTTTTTCCTTATATCTTACAGACTTGGAGCTAAAGAAGCCAGAAACCCAGAAAAATGGGCAAAGTAAAAAAAAAATTTTTTAAGGCTACTATTATCTCTAACCAAAGGACCAGGAGGAGGGTAGCCTAGCAAAAAGAAAACTTTTATACAATAACTGCTCCACGTCATTCATAGAAAAAATATGGCCTCAACCTCACGTGCACTACCAAAAGCCAAGCAGGGAGCACAGAATTTCTACCCTCCCAAGGCTGTAAAGAGATGCTCCAATGCTCCTGCCAGAATGATATCAGAGAAGCCTGAGTAGGAGTTGGGACTTTTATCCCCACCACTCAGTAACAAGGACACTCCAACGGTGTCAGTGGAGACAATATGGGGAGCCTGGAGTAACAAGGTGCCCCTTTTCCCCTCCCCAGTGGGTTGTACTAGAGAGGCCCAGTGGAGAGCCTGGACTTTTGCCATCACTGACAGTAACAAAGTCACCTCCACTGTGGCATCAGTGGAGACCACATGGGAGAGCCTGGACTTCCACCCCACCTAGCAGTAACAGGGAGCCCCCACCTCAGGTGTCAAAGAGACTGAATGGAAAACCTAAACTTCTATCTCCACCTGACAGTAACAAGGCAGTGGCCTCTCTTCCCCTACCAGAGTGGTATCAGAGCAAGCCAGCTAAAACAGGACTTTAAACAGGTTTTTAGAGGGTTTAAATAGGACCTAGAAACTCAGAATATAAAAATGTTCAGGTTTCAATAAAAAAAATCACCGTGTTCTCTATTGAGCATACCCAGCCACTGGATTTGCATAAACCAGCCCCCTGTGGTCTCATTTTCCTGTGTTGGTGCTGAAAATAGGTCTAACTGTCAAGGGTAAGGCAATGATAACTTTCCTCCAGGTGAGAGCTCAGAAAAGGGACCCTGAGACCTCAGGGGGTGGCTGGAAATGCAGAGACATGCCCTGAAACCTGAACCCAGTGAAACTGAGCACCTCCTATATCAGCAGGATGGGTGTGATGAGAAGCAGGGATGTCCAGCCTCAGACCCTGGATGGCCACCCATAAGGCAACTTCTAAGTTTCCTCTTAAATCTAGGAATATACAAGATGCTGATTTATTTCCTAAACCAATTTTCCTGACTGGCTCTTTTTTTCTTCCAAGCTGACCTGTGACTACAAATTAAAAACTGTCTCCATTCTGTGTCTTTAACCAGCTCCTCAGAAGCTGAGTACTGTTCACAACCAAATTTCTTAGACCGTCAGGTGGGGTGGAGCAATGCTCTTATAACCCACTTCAAGGAGGTGTCACCATTCCTACTGTTGTCTAATGAAAGTCCTCATCCACGAGCTGCTTTATTTCCTCCTCAAGGCCATGCCCCTAACTCTCATCACTGCCACAGGGGAGGACAGATGGCAGTTTTAGAAGTGAAAATGGGGCCGGCCCCGTGGCGCACTTGGGAGAGTGCGGTGCTGGGAGCTCGGTGACGCTCCCGCCACGGGTTCAGATCCTATATGGGGATGGCCAGTGTGCTCACTGGCTGAGCGCGGTGCGGGCGACACCAAGCCAAGGGTTGTGATCCCCTTACCAGTCACAGAAAAAGACAAACAAAAAAAAAAAAAAAGAAGAAGTGAAAATGAAGAGCCTGGGAACCACTTCACCCATGCTTTATAGCAAAGAAAGTTTATCTGCTTATAAAATATGAAGAAATAAACCAAAAGCACCAAGGAGAGTTCAACATGTATGTTTTTCATGTCTTTCTACTATGTATATTTTAGCTCTTCCACAATGCACAATAACCCAGTGAGCCTGGAAGTACCAAGTCTTCCTTGACAGATAAGGAGACTGAGGCACAAGGGTCCTGGACCACAGAAAGATGGATAGAGGGAGAAGCCCAAGATCCATGGAGACCACACACCCTGCGGTGCCAGTGCATGACCCAGCAGGTAGGCCTTGCCACCTCCACCCAACTTCATCCCCACCCTGGCTGAGTGTGTGCTGACCAGAGAGGTGCCACCCCAGAGAGGCCCAAAACCTGAGAGAACCATGCACCTGAAGCACTAGTGGGCATCTGAGCAGACACTGAGGCAGCCATACCAAATTGGCAGCCCCAGCAGCATCCTAGCCAGACAATAGTGTCAAACCAGTGGACCGTGAAGTCCCCTGCCACAATGACTAAACATCAAAGGAAAGATACCAGAAATATGAAAAATCAAGAAAGCACACCATCAAAGGGTAATAACTCTCAAGATCTAGATCCTATAGAACAAGAAGCCCTTGAAATGTCTGACAAGGAATTTCGAGTGATAATTCTAAGGAAACTAAATGAGATACAAGAAAACTCAGCTAGACAACATGATGAAATGAGGAAAAGTATACAGGACCTGAAAGAAGAAATGTACAAGGAAATCAATGCCTTGAAAAAGAATGTAGCAGAGCTTGCCGAGCTGAAGAATTCATTCAACATAATAAAAAATACAACAGAGAGTTTAATCAGCAGGCTTGCAGAAGCAGAAGAGAGAACTTCTGACCTTGAAGACGGGCTGTTTGAAATAACACAGGCAGACAAAAAAAAAAAAGCTAAGAAAAAAGAATTAAAAG
>NW_007726202.1:990268-991677 GCF_000696425.1 Galeopterus variegatus
AAACTCAAAGACAAAGAGAGAATCTTAAAAGCTGCAAGAGAGAAGCGTCAAATCACCTATAAGGGAGCCCCAATCAGCCTAACATCAGACTTTTCATCACAAACCCTAAAAGCCAGAAAGGAATGGGATGATATATTCAAAATACTAAAAGACAGAGATTGACAGCCAAGAATACTCTACCCCATAAGGCTATCCTTCCGAAATGAAGGGCAAATAGTGTATTTCTCAGACAAACAAAACCTGCAGGAGTTCACTACCCAATGACGACCTTTACAAGAAATTCTCAAGGGAGTACTGGGTTTGGTACCTGAAAAATAACTACCACTGCCATAAAAACTCAAGAAATATCAAAACCCACTAGTAAAATAAAAATGGAAACAATGAAGAGAGAAAAAAAGTTTATCTACAACCCAAGGAACCAACAAACACAACAAACAAACAGTAAATCAGAAAGAAAGGAACAAAAGACACTTAAGACATCCAAACAAAAATTAATAAAATGCTAAGAGTAAATCAACAGTTTTCAATAACAACTCTTAATGTAAAAGGCTTAAATTCCACAATCAAAAGACACAGACTGGCTGACTGGATTAAAAAGGTGGACCCAACTATATGCTGCCTTCAAGAGACCCACCTCACCCATAAAGACTCACATAGATGAAGAGTGAAAGGACAGAAAAATATTTACCATGCAAACAGAAATGAAAAACAAGCTGGAGTAGCTATTCTTTTATCTGATAAAATAGACTTTAAACTAAAAACCATAAAAAGAGATAATGAGGGCCACTACAAAATGATAAAAGGATTGATCCATCAAGAAGACATAACAATCATAATATATGTGCACTCAATGTTGGAGCATCCAGATTTATAAAGCAAACTCTATTAGACCTAAAGAAGGAAATAGACACTAATACCATAATAGCAGGGGACCTGAACACCCCACTATCAATATTGGACAAATCATCAAGGCAAAGAATCAACAGAGAAACACAAGATCTAAACAACACTCTAGACCAATTGGATTTAGCAGATATCTACAGAACATTCCATCTAACAACCTCAGAATATTCATTCTTTTTATCAGCACATGGATCATTCTCCAGGAAAGATCACATGTTTGGTCACAAATCAAGTCTCAATAAATTCAAAAAAAATTGGAATTATCCCATGTATTTTTTTCAGACCGCAATGGATTAAAATTAGAAATCAATAACAAATGAAATTCTGGAAACTATACAAACACATGTAAATTAAACAGCATTCTACTTAATGACATATGGGTCCAAGAAGAAGTCAAACAGGAAATCAGAAAATTTATTGAAACTAATGAAAACAATGATACATTATACCAAAACCTGTGGGATACTGCAAAAGCAGTACTAAGAGGGAAATTTATCACATTAAAT
>NW_007726202.1:992759-993489 GCF_000696425.1 Galeopterus variegatus
TCCCACATACAGACCGGTTCCCGCTCACTGGCTGAGCGAGGCGCGGGAGCAGCACCGAGGGTTGCAATCCCGTTGCCGGTCCCCGGTCTGGTACGGGGGCAACACTGAGGGTTGCGATCCGTTGCCGGACACGGAAAAAGACAAAAGACAAAAAAAAAAAAAAAAAATCCTCAATAAAATACTAGCTAACAGAGTACAGCAACACATACGTAAAATTATGCACCATAATCAAGTGGGATTCATCCCAGGAATGCAAGTTGGTTCAACACACGCAAATCAATAAATGTGATTCACCATATCAATGAAATCAAACACAAGGACCATATGATCATCTCTATAGATGCTGAAAAAGCATTTGATAAAATTCAACACTCATTCATGATAAAGACTTTCTATAAGTTAGGTATAGATGGAAAGTATTTCAACATAATTAAAGCCATATATGATTAACCCACTGCCAATATCATCTTGAATGGGGAAAAGCTGAAAGCTTTTCCTTTAAGAACAGGAATTAGACAAGGATGCCCACTCTCACCACTCCTATTCAACATAGTGTTGGAAGTACTAGCCAGAGCAATCAGAGAAGAGAAGGAAATAAAGGGCATCCAGATTGGACAAGATGAAGTCAAAGTGTCCCTCTTTGCAGACAACATGATCCCATATATCAAACAGCCTAAAGCCTCTACAAAAAAAACCTCTTGGAGTTGATAAATGATTTCAGCAAAGTTGC
>NW_007726202.1:994474-994726 GCF_000696425.1 Galeopterus variegatus
AGGAGAATGAAACTAGACCCATACCTCTCACCATATACTAAAATCAACTCGAAATGGATTAAAGAATTAGATATACACCCTGAAACAATAAAACTTCTCAAAGAAAACATAGGAAAAACACTTCAGGAAGTAGGACTGGGCAAAGACTTCATGAATATGACCCCAAAAGCACAGGCAACCAAAGGAAAAATAAACAAATGGGATTATATCAAACTAAAAAGCTTCTGCACAGCAAAAGAAACAATTAACAGA